>NW_027118792.1:852500-1095000 GCF_036417845.1 Apteryx mantelli | reverse complement strand
TGATCTCTCTTCCCACTTCCTCCAAAACGCGTCATATAGCTCGCTCATTGGAAGGGGGCACTTCAGTGCCTCGACGTTATCCAAAATGATACCAGCGAGCTTCTTGCGATCTATCTCAAAGAGCCGCTGGTATCGGAGATACAACCCTCTTCTCACCGCCCTGTTCTTCATCCACCTTCTCTCCTCCCTCGCAGGTGCAGGTTTTGCTTGGTGCTTCCTTCATTGTTTCAGTTTTGCTACGGCAATCTGCCCCGCCAGCTGTGACAACCACTCTACTGCTGATGCTTCGATGACTCTCCGGGCGTCCTCGCCATCCTCCAAGATCCTCCTACGTGCGATCATATTGCTTGCCGGCAGGGACCCTGCTCGTACCTTCTCTGCCATGACCTTCCTATATTCCGTTCTTATCATTTCCTTCCTTTCCTTCTCCACCGGGGATTCCCCACCGCGCTCCATCGCAGCTCTTCTTGGCGTTGCCGCTGTCTTGGCAGCCGCTGCAGGCTGTCTTCTTTTATCACTGATCTGCTTTGCCGTTTTCGTGGGCAAATGCTCCCCGATCAGTTTATTGATGAAGCGCTCGTTCTTAAACCTTTCTTCCAACTCCAGCAGCAGAGCCGTCTCTTCCTCCGTCCAGCAGCTTCTGTGCATTCCTCGCAGGCTCTTTCCCTTCGGTCGAGCTGCTTCAGTCCTCTCCAGATTCCTAACTTGTGGGTGCATAAGCCGCTTATGCTGAGACATGCCGCTCTTGGTCTTAAATTGCCGGTCACATTCCCCACAGCGCCACATTCCAGGTTCCTCCGGGGCTTCCTCCTGACTGTGGATTTCTGGGGCTCCCTGGCACTTCGGAAAGCGGCAGGCAATACTATGATGTTTCACATTTGTCCTGCCACAACGGGAGCACTGAAAGAGGATTCGTTGCCGGCCATGGGCCCTCCTGAGATGATCAACTAGAGCCGCGACTTTCCCCATCCTGGTGCCACAGCAAGGACATGCTGGATGTTGATCGGGGATCTTCACGACTGGTGTTCCCACATCAGTCGTTCCCCCCACAGCACCAAGGATGGGACTCACTACCTCAATTGATAAAATTGCGGGGCCGGAGGGAGATCCTGGTTCCACGTCTACCACATCCTCCTCTGGTGCTTCTACAGCTCCAGTCATCGGAGGTGATCCAACGGGTTCCAAGACCTCATAAACCTCCGGCAGATCTTTGATGCAATCCCAGGGCGGATCGGGACAAGTCCCTTCCCACTTAGTAACTATGGCCCCATTATTGAACCATGGAACATTCCATGGAACCTTTTCCGAGTTGGGCTTGGTAGGCGGCCCGTCCGCCCGAGTCCAATTTGGTGAAGCGTCATCTGGGGACTAGATCCCATGTCCCAACTATCCTGGCTCAACCACAAGGGAGCCGGGCAAGAGCAAAATTCAACGGTACAGAAGACAGAGCAAGCCCCATGTCGTCTGTGTGAAGAATTTTACCGTTGCCTTCCGAAGAAGGACTTTGTATACACAAAGTCACAACATATATATATATATATATATATATATATATATATATATATATGCCAATTAAAAAAAATTTAAACATCCTTACCTTTACTCGTAAAGATGTGAAGGATATCCACAGAGGACAGGAGCGCCCTTTGTGAAAAGAGCCTCGCTGTCCTCTTCAGGCGGCTGGTGGAGAGTCCAAGGTCGGCGAGGAAACTCTCGTTGCCTTTATACCACTTCCCTCTAGCGCCAGTCGGGAATCCCAGAAACTCCACCTCTTCCACATTCGTCATCTCCTTCACTTGTTCTTCCAGATGTTGATACTTCCGGACCTTCTCTGCCGCAGCGTCACCTAGAGATGACAAACCACTTTCGTAGCGAATGGTTACATCCACTACTTTCGCCCGATTCTCCTTAACTACAACCAAATCCGGCTTAAAGAGTTCATTGTTGTTATCCCTGAGGTTCGGTTCCATATATACTAACCACCCCAGTCTCTTGGCCTCTTCAGCCAGCATTCCACATAAGATGTTATGCCTACGAATTCGGGCCTCCTGAACTGCTGGGCAGTATCCGATAATATGAGAACAAGTTTCCCACTCCGCAGGACAATGCCTGCACCCCTTCGGAACCCCTTCTCCAGCCCCTGCGCCAAATACTCCCTAGTGGGATAGACATTGGCCCGCAGCTGTATTGCTGTTAATAACTTCCTGTGGGGAATACCCCGGTAATGAACGAGCCAATCATTACTGATGTTATCATTTTCAAAGTTCTTTATACCGCGGCCTTGTGATCTTAGATTGGCCCAATTTTCTACTTCTCTTTTCCTCCACTTGCTAGGAACCGGATAGATGATCCTGGGTGATGACGTTTCCCATTCGGATGAAGCCTCGCCGCCTCCCAGTACAACTGGAATTGCCATCGGGAGTTCTTCTCCGACGGATGGAATCTTATCGGCCCTTCCTCCAGCGGCGATCCAGACCTTGTTATATTCCCTCTGGATCCCCTCTTTGAGAACAATAGTCCTCGTGATGTTATCGGAGGACTGGGCAACTCGGTGCAACCGGCGAGCCTGTATATTTGGAATCTGGCTCGCCAGCCGCGCAATTCCTAAGCCGCCATCACTTGTGCTGGCATATAAGATGGCGTCACATGTGCTGGGAAGTAAGTGAAGCCAGCTCTTCACTGCCGATCTAATGGCAAGGTCCAGGGCCTGGAGGTAGGAGGCGTTTACTGCCGCATGATCTGCTGCATACAGCACCCGTGGGACTGCATACCTCTTCAAGATTTCTGCCTTCTGCAGTGGCTTTAATGGGGCTGCCCCGATGTTCTTCACCCAGGTGTCAAGCTTTTCTTTCAGCTCTGGCTTCGAGAGTCCGACCCACGGGTCTACTCCCAGGCCCAAATATTTCTCGGAGCTACCGGGCTCAATTAGATGGAGTTGAGCCCCTTCAATTTCCCATGGGTCGCAATTGTTGACAGTGTAAGAGTCTTTCGTGGGCCTTATCAAAAACCCATGGCATTTTCCAGCTTGCACCTTCAGCCCTGTAGCGTGACAAAACTCTTCCACCACCTGCAAACTCTTCTGCATGCCCTCCCACGAGTCACCCAGCAGAACGAGATCATCTGCAAACGCCAATGATGATACCAAGCTGTTACCATATTTGAATCCTTCCTTGATCTCTTCCAACTTACATAGCAGTGGATCTACTGCTAGGTTGAACAACAATGGGGACATTGGATCTCCCTGCTTCACCCCGGTGAGGATCTTAACCTTCTCCGAGCAGGTCTCCCCAACCTCAAGCCTCGTCGCACAGTTGTTATAAGAATCGGCGATGATGTCAGTTATATGATCATCAACGCCCTTCTGTCGGAGGACCTCGAGGATGTGATGATGACTGACCGAATCAAAGGCTTTTGCCAGGTCCACGAAGACGACCGCCAGCGTCTTATGATCTCTCTTCACGTGCCGTATAAGCACTTGCAGGAGCTTCAGGTTCTCCGCACAGCCTGGGGCTGAGAGAAACCCTCGTTGGCGGCTGTTAATCGGGCAGGCTCGCCGCGGTCGTGCTGTCAGGATCCGTGAGAACAGTCTTAAGATTACCGACCCGATGGTAATGGGCCGCCAATTATTGATGTCCTCGATCTTTTTCGGATCCGCGGATTTAGGTATTAAGATTGTTCTACATTCTTTGACCCCATCTGGGATCCTTCCAGCCAGCAGCCATAGGTTGAACAATTGAGCCAAGTGGCTCCCCTGAGGGTCCTTTTTAATAACATCCCTCAGGGAGAGGCCGTCTGGTCCGGGAGCGGAGTTCTTATTCATTTCCGCGATGTTTTTCATGACCTCTTTTGGGGAGATCATCTTATTGAATGCAGAATTTTCCGCCACACCAGCACTCCGGAAGACGCTCAAGCCAGCAAACGGTGATCTCTCTTCCCACTTCCTCCGAAACGCGTCATATAGCTCGCTCATTGGAAGGGGGCACTTCAGTGCCTCGACGTTATCCAAAATGATACCAGCGAGCTTCTTGCGATCTATCTCAAAGAGCCGCTGGTATCGGAGATACAACCCTCTTCTCACCGCCCTGTTCTTCATCCACCTTCTCTCCTCCCTCGCAGGTGCAGGTTTTGCTTGGTGCTTCCTTCATTGTTTCAGTTTTGCTACGGCAATCTGCCCCGCCAGCTGTGACAACCACTCTACTGCTGATGCTTCGATGACTCTCCGGGCGTCCTCGCCATCCTCCAAGATCCTCCTACGTGCGATCATATTGCTTGCCGGCAGGGACCCTGCTCGTACCTTCTCTGCCATGACCTTCCTATATTCCGTTCTTATCATTTCCTTCCTTTCCTTCTCCACCGGGGATTCCCCACCGCGCTCCATCGCAGCTCTTCTTGGCGTTGCCGCTGTCTTGGCAGCCGCTGCAGGCTGTCTTCTTTTATCACTGATCTGCTTTGCCGTTTTCGTGGGCAAATGCTCCCCGATCAGTTTATTGATGAAGCGCTCGTTCTTAAACCTTTCTTCCAACTCCAGCAGCAGAGCCGTCTCTTCCTCCGTCCAGCAGCTTCTGTGCATTCCTCGCAGGCTCTTTCCCTTCGGTCGAGCTGCTTCAGTCCTCTCCAGATTCCTAACTTGTGGGTGCATAAGCCGCTTATGCTGAGACATGCCGCTCTTGGTCTTAAATTGCCGGTCACATTCCCCACAGCGCCACATTCCAGGTTCCTCCGGGGCTTCCTCCTGACTGTGGATTTCTGGGGCTCCCTGGCACTTCGGAAAGCGGCAGGCAATACTATGATGTTTCACATTTGTCCTGCCACAACGGGAGCACTGAAAGAGGATTCGTTGCCGGCCATGGGCCCTCCTGAGATGATCAACTAGAGCCGCGACTTTCCCCATCCTGGTGCCACAGCAAGGACATGCTGGATGTTGATCGGGGATCTTCACGACTGGTGTTCCCACATCAGTCGTTCCCCCCACAGCACCAAGGATGGGACTCACTACCTCAATTGATAAAATTGCGGGGCCGGAGGGAGATCCTGGTTCCACGTCTACCACATCCTCCTCTGGTGCTTCTACAGCTCCAGTCATCGGAGGTGATCCAACGGGTTCCAAGACCTCATAAACCTCCGGCAGATCTTTGATGCAATCCCAGGGCGGATCGGGACAAGTCCCTTCCCACTTAGTAACTATGGCCCCATTATTGAACCATGGAACATTCCATGGAACCTTTTCCGAGTTGGGCTTGGTAGGCGGCCCGTCCGCCCGAGTCCAATTTGGTGAAGCGTCATCTGGGGACTAGATCCCATGTCCCAACTATCCTGGCTCAACCACAAGGGAGCCGGGCAAGAGCAAAATTCAACGGTACAGAAGACAGAGCAAGCCCCATGTCGTCTGTGTGAAGAATTTTACCGTTGCCTTCCGAAGAAGGACTTTGTATACACAAAGTCACAACATATATATATATATATATATATATATATATATATATATGCCAATTAAAAAAAATTTAAACATCCTTACCTTTACTCGTAAAGATGTGAAGGATATCCACAGAGGACAGGAGCGCCCTTTGTGAAAAGAGCCTCGCTGTCCTCTTCAGGCGGCTGGTGGAGAGTCCAAGGTCGGCGAGGAAACTCTCGTTGCCTTTATACCACTTCCCTCTAGCGCCAGTCGGGAATCCCAGAAACTCCACCTCTTCCACATTCGTCATCTCCTTCACTTGTTCTTCCAGATGTTGATACTTCCGGACCTTCTCTGCCGCAGCGTCACCTAGAGATGACAAACCACTTTCGTAGCGAATGGTTACATCCACTACTTTCGCCCGATTCTCCTTAACTACAACCAAATCCGGCTTAAAGAGTTCATTGTTGTTATCCCTGAGGTTCGGTTCCATATATACTAACCACCCCAGTCTCTTGGCCTCTTCAGCCAGCATTCCACATAAGATGTTATGCCTACGAATTCGGGCCTCCTGAACTGCTGGGCAGTATCCGATAATATGAGAACAAGTTTCCCACTCCGCAGGACAATGCCTGCACCCCTTCGGAACCCCTTCTCCAGCCCCTGCGCCAAATACTCCCTAGTGGGATAGACATTGGCCCGCAGCTGTATTGCTGTTAATAACTTCCTGTGGGGAATACCCCGGTAATGAACGAGCCAATCATTACTGATGTTATCATTTTCAAAGTTCTTTATACCGCGGCCTTGTGATCTTAGATTGGCCCAATTTTCTACTTCTCTTTTCCTCCACTTGCTAGGAACCGGATAGATGATCCTGGGTGATGACGTTTCCCATTCGGATGAAGCCTCGCCGCCTCCCAGTACAACTGGAATTGCCATCGGGAGTTCTTCTCCGACGGATGGAATCTTATCGGCCCTTCCTCCAGCGGCGATCCAGACCTTGTTATATTCCCTCTGGATCCCCTCTTTGAGAACAATAGTCCTCGTGATGTTATCGGAGGACTGGGCAACTCGGTGCAACCGGCGAGCCTGTATATTTGGAATCTGGCTCGCCAGCCGCGCAATTCCTAAGCCGCCATCACTTGTGCTGGCATATAAGATGGCGTCACATGTGCTGGGAAGTAAGTGAAGCCAGCTCTTCACTGCCGATCTAATGGCAAGGTCCAGGGCCTGGAGGTAGGAGGCGTTTACTGCCGCATGATCTGCTGCATACAGCACCCGTGGGACTGCATACCTCTTCAAGATTTCTGCCTTCTGCAGTGGCTTTAATGGGGCTGCCCCGATGTTCTTCACCCAGGTGTCAAGCTTTTCTTTCAGCTCCGGCTTCGAGAGTCCGACCCACGGGTCTACTCCCAGGCCCAAATATTTCTCGGAGCTACCGGGCTCAATTAGATGGAGTTGAGCCCCTTCAATTTCCCATGGGTCGCAATTGTTGACAGTGTAAGAGTCTTTCGTGGGCCTTATCAAAAACCCATGGCATTTTCCAGCTTGCACCTTCAGCCCTGTAGCGTGACAAAACTCTTCCACCACCTGCAAACTCTTCTGCATGCCCTCCCACGAGTCACCCAGCAGAACGAGATCATCTGCAAACGCCAATGATGATACCAAGCTGTTACCATATTTGAATCCTTCCTTGATCTCTTCCAACTTACATAGCAGTGGATCTACTGCTAGGTTGAACAACAATGGGGACATTGGATCTCCCTGCTTCACCCCGGTGAGGATCTTAACCTTCTCCGAGCAGGTCTCCCCAACCTCAAGCCTCGTCGCACAGTTGTTATAAGAATCGGCGATGATGTCAGTTATATGATCATCAACGCCCTTCTGTCGGAGGACCTCGAGGATGTGATGATGACTGACCGAATCAAAGGCTTTTGCCAGGTCCACGAAGACGACCGCCAGCGTCTTATGATCTCTCTTCGCGTGCCGTATAAGCACTTGCAGGAGCTTCAGGTTCTCCGCACAGCCTGGGGCTGAGAGAAACCCTCGTTGGCGGCTGTTAATCGGGCAGGCTCGCCGCGGTCGTGCTGTCAGGATCCGTGAGAACAGTCTTAAGATTACCGACCCGATGGTAATGGGCCGCCAATTATTGATGTCCTCGATCTTTTTCGGATCCGCGGATTTAGGTATTAAGATTGTTCTACATTCTTTGACCCCATCTGGGATCCTTCCAGCCAGCAGCCATAGGTTGAACAATTGAGCCAAGTGGCTCCCCTGAGGGTCCTTTTTAATAACATCCCTCAGGGAGAGGCCGTCTGGTCCGGGAGCGGAGTTCTTACTCATTTCCGCGATGTTTTTCATGACCTCTTTTGGGGAGATCATCTTATTGAATGCAGAATTTTCCGCCACACCAGCACTCCGGAAGACGCTCAAGCCAGCAAACGGTGATCTCTCTTCCCACTTCCTCCGAAACGCGTCATATAGCTCGCTCATTGGAAGGGGGCACTTCAGTGCCTCGACGTTATCCAAAATGATACCAGCGAGCTTCTTGCGATCTATCTCAAAGAGCCGCTGGTATCGGAGATACAACCCTCTTCTCACCGCCCTGTTCTTCATCCACCTTCTCTCCTCCCTCGCAGGTGCAGGTTTTGCTTGGTGCTTCCTTCATTGTTTCAGTTTTGCTACGGCAATCTGCCCCGCCAGCTGTGACAACCACTCTACTGCTGATGCTTCGATGACTCTCCGGGCGTCCTCGCCATCCTCCAAGATCCTCCTACGTGCGATCATATTGCTTGCCGGCAGGGACCCTGCTCGTACCTTCTCTGCCATGACCTTCCTATATTCCGTTCTTATCATTTCCTTCCTTTCCTTCTCCACCGGGGATTCCCCACCGCGCTCCATCGCAGCTCTTCTTGGCGTTGCCGCTGTCTTGGCAGCCGCTGCAGGCTGTCTTCTTTTATCACTGATCTGCTTTGCCGTTTTCGTGGGCAAATGCTCCCCGATCAGTTTATTGATGAAGCGCTCGTTCTTAAACCTTTCTTCCAACTCCAGCAGCAGAGCCGTCTCTTCCTCCGTCCAGCAGCTTCTGTGCATTCCTCGCAGGCTCTTTCCCTTCGGTCGAGCTGCTTCAGTCCTCTCCAGATTCCTAACTTGTGGGTGCATAAGCCGCTTATGCTGAGACATGCCGCTCTTGGTCTTAAATTGCCGGTCACATTCCCCACAGCGCCACATTCCAGGTTCCTCCGGGGCTTCCTCCTGACTGTGGATTTCTGGGGCTCCCTGGCACTTCGGAAAGCGGCAGGCAATACTATGATGTTTCACATTTGTCCTGCCACAACGGGAGCACTGAAAGAGGATTCGTTGCCGGCCATGGGCCCTCCTGAGATGATCAACTAGAGCCGCGACTTTCCCCATCCTGGTGCCACAGCAAGGACATGCTGGATGTTGATCGGGGATCTTCACGACTGGTGTTCCCACATCAGTCGTTCCCCCCACAGCACCAAGGATGGGACTCACTACCTCAATTGATAAAATTGCGGGGCCGGAGGGAGATCCTGGTTCCACGTCTACCACATCCTCCTCTGGTGCTTCTACAGCTCCAGTCATCGGAGGTGATCCAACGGGTTCCAAGACCTCATAAACCTCCGGCAGATCTTTGATGCAATCCCAGGGCGGATCGGGACAAGTCCCTTCCCACTTAGTAACTATGGCCCCATTATTGAACCATGGAACATTCCATGGAACCTTTTCCGAGTTGGGCTTGGTAGGCGGCCCGTCCGCCCGAGTCCAATTTGGTGAAGCGTCATCTGGGGACTAGATCCCATGTCCCAACTATCCTGGCTCAACCACAAGGGAGCCGGGCAAGAGCAAAATTCAACGGTACAGAAGACAGAGCAAGCCCCATGTCGTCTGTGTGAAGAATTTTACCGTTGCCTTCCGAAGAAGGACTTTGTATACACAAAGTCACAACATATATATATATATATATATATATATATATATATATATATATGCCAATTAAAAAAAATTTAAACATCCTTACCTTTACTCGTAAAGATGTGAAGGATATCCACAGAGGACAGGAGCGCCCTTTGTGAAAAGAGCCTCGCTGTCCTCTTCAGGCGGCTGGTG
Organism: Apteryx mantelli; assembly: GCF_036417845.1. Classification (NCBI taxonomy): domain Eukaryota; kingdom Metazoa; phylum Chordata; class Aves; order Apterygiformes; family Apterygidae; genus Apteryx; species Apteryx mantelli. Next base: position 1,085,474 of record NW_027118792.1, on the reverse strand, counting down.
GAGAGTCCAAGGTCGGCGAGGAAACTCTCGTTGCCTTTATACCACTTCCCTCTAGCGCCAGTCGGGAATCCCAGAAACTCCACCTCTTCCACATTCGTCATCTCCTTCACTTGTTCTTCCAGATGTTGATACTTCCGGACCTTCTCTGCCGCAGCGTCACCTAGAGATGACAAACCACTTTCGTAGCGAATGGTTACATCCACTACTTTCGCCCGATTCTCCTTAACTACAACCAAATCCGGCTTAAAGAGTTCATTGTTGTTATCCCTGAGGTTCGGTTCCATATATACTAACCACCCCAGTCTCTTGGCCTCTTCAGCCAGCATTCCACATAAGATGTTATGCCTACGAATTCGGGCCTCCTGAACTGCTGGGCAGTATCCGATAATATGAGAACAAGTTTCCCACTCCGCAGGACAATGCCTGCACCCCTTCGGAACCCCTTCTCCAGCCCCTGCGCCAAATACTCCCTAGTGGGATAGACATTGGCCCGCAGCTGTATTGCTGTTAATAACTTCCTGTGGGGAATACCCCGGTAATGAACGAGCCAATCATTACTGATGTTATCATTTTCAAAGTTCTTTATACCGCGGCCTTGTGATCTTAGATTGGCCCAATTTTCTACTTCTCTTTTCCTCCACTTGCTAGGAACCGGATAGATGATCCTGGGTGATGACGTTTCCCATTCGGATGAAGCCTCGCCGCCTCCCAGTACAACTGGAATTGCCATCGGGAGTTCTTCTCCGACGGATGGAATCTTATCGGCCCTTCCTCCAGCGGCGATCCAGACCTTGTTATATTCCCTCTGGATCCCCTCTTTGAGAACAATAGTCCTCGTGATGTTATCGGAGGACTGGGCAACTCGGTGCAACCGGCGAGCCTGTATATTTGGAATCTGGCTCGCCAGCCGCGCAATTCCTAAGCCGCCATCACTTGTGCTGGCATATAAGATGGCGTCACATGTGCTGGGAAGTAAGTGAAGCCAGCTCTTCACTGCCGATCTAATGGCAAGGTCCAGGGCCTGGAGGTAGGAGGCGTTTACTGCCGCATGATCTGCTGCATACAGCACCCGTGGGACTGCATACCTCTTCAAGATTTCTGCCTTCTGCAGTGGCTTTAATGGGGCTGCCCCGATGTTCTTCACCCAGGTGTCAAGCTTTTCTTTCAGCTCTGGCTTCGAGAGTCCGACCCACGGGTCTACTCCCAGGCCCAAATATTTCTCGGAGCTACCGGGCTCAATTAGATGGAGTTGAGCCCCTTCAATTTCCCATGGGTCGCAATTGTTGACAGTGTAAGAGTCTTTCGTGGGCCTTATCAAAAACCCATGGCATTTTCCAGCTTGCACCTTCAGCCCTGTAGCGTGACAAAACTCTTCCACCACCTGCAAACTCTTCTGCATGCCCTCCCACGAGTCACCCAGCAGAACGAGATCATCTGCAAACGCCAATGATGATACCAAGCTGTTACCATATTTGAATCCTTCCTTGATCTCTTCCAACTTACATAGCAGTGGATCTACTGCTAGGTTGAACAACAATGGGGACATTGGATCTCCCTGCTTCACCCCGGTGAGGATCTTAACCTTCTCCGAGCAGGTCTCCCCAACCTCAAGCCTCGTCGCACAGTTGTTATAAGAATCGGCGATGATGTCAGTTATATGATCATCAACGCCCTTCTGTCGGAGGACCTCGAGGATGTGATGATGACTGACCGAATCAAAGGCTTTTGCCAGGTCCACGAAGACGACCGCCAGCGTCTTATGATCTCTCTTCACGTGCCGTATAAGCACTTGCAGGAGCTTCAGGTTCTCCGCACAGCCTGGGGCTGAGAGAAACCCTCGTTGGCGGCTGTTAATCGGGCAGGCTCGCCGCGGTCGTGCTGTCAGGATCCGTGAGAACAGTCTTAAGATTACCGACCCGATGGTAATGGGCCGCCAATTATTGATGTCCTCGATCTTTTTCGGATCCGCGGATTTAGGTATTAAGATTGTTCTACATTCTTTGACCCCATCTGGGATCCTTCCAGCCAGCAGCCATAGGTTGAACAATTGAGCCAAGTGGCTCCCCTGAGGGTCCTTTTTAATAACATCCCTCAGGGAGAGGCCGTCTGGTCCGGGAGCGGAGTTCTTACTCATTTCCGCGATGTTTTTCATGACCTCTTTTGGGGAGATCATCTTATTGAATGCAGAATTTTCCGCCACACCAGCACTCCGGAAGACGCTCAAGCCAGCAAACGGTGATCTCTCTTCCCACTTCCTCCGAAACGCGTCATATAGCTCGCTCATTGGAAGGGGGCACTTCAGTGCCTCGACGTTATCCAAAATGATACCAGCGAGCTTCTTGCGATCTATCTCAAAGAGCCGCTGGTATCGGAGATACAACCCTCTTCTCACCGCCCTGTTCTTCATCCACCTTCTCTCCTCCCTCGCAGGTGCAGGTTTTGCTTGGTGCTTCCTTCATTGTTTCAGTTTTGCTACGGCAATCTGCCCCGCCAGCTGTGACAACCACTCTACTGCTGATGCTTCGATGACTCTCCGGGCGTCCTCGCCATCCTCCAAGATCCTCCTACGTGCGATCATATTGCTTGCCGGCAGGGACCCTGCTCGTACCTTCTCTGCCATGACCTTCCTATATTCCGTTCTTATCATTTCCTTCCTTTCCTTCTCCACCGGGGATTCCCCACCGCGCTCCATCGCAGCTCTTCTTGGCGTTGCCGCTGTCTTGGCAGCCGCTGCAGGCTGTCTTCTTTTATCACTGATCTGCTTTGCCGTTTTCGTGGGCAAATGCTCCCCGATCAGTTTATTGATGAAGCGCTCGTTCTTAAACCTTTCTTCCAACTCCAGCAGCAGAGCCGTCTCTTCCTCCGTCCAGCAGCTTCTGTGCATTCCTCGCAGGCTCTTTCCCTTCGGTCGAGCTGCTTCAGTCCTCTCCAGATTCCTAACTTGTGGGTGCATAAGCCGCTTATGCTGAGACATGCCGCTCTTGGTCTTAAATTGCCGGTCACATTCCCCACAGCGCCACATTCCAGGTTCCTCCGGGGCTTCCTCCTGACTGTGGATTTCTGGGGCTCCCTGGCACTTCGGAAAGCGGCAGGCAATACTATGATGTTTCACATTTGTCCTGCCACAACGGGAGCACTGAAAGAGGATTCGTTGCCGGCCATGGGCCCTCCTGAGATGATCAACTAGAGCCGCGACTTTCCCCATCCTGGTGCCACAGCAAGGACATGCTGGATGTTGATCGGGGATCTTCACGACTGGTGTTCCCACATCAGTCGTTCCCCCCACAGCACCAAGGATGGGACTCACTACCTCAATTGATAAAATTGCGGGGCCGGAGGGAGATCCTGGTTCCACGTCTACCACATCCTCCTCTGGTGCTTCTACAGCTCCAGTCATCGGAGGTGATCCAACGGGTTCCAAGACCTCATAAACCTCCGGCAGATCTTTGATGCAATCCCAGGGCGGATCGGGACAAGTCCCTTCCCACTTAGTAACTATGGCCCCATTATTGAACCATGGAACATTCCATGGAACCTTTTCCGAGTTGGGCTTGGTAGGCGGCCCGTCCGCCCGAGTCCAATTTGGTGAAGCGTCATCTGGGGACTAGATCCCATGTCCCAACTATCCTGGCTCAACCACAAGGGAGCCGGGCAAGAGCAAAATTCAACGGTACAGAAGACAGAGCAAGCCCCATGTCGTCTGTGTGAAGAATTTTACCGTTGCCTTCCGAAGAAGGACTTTGTATACACAAAGTCACAACATATATATATATATATATATATATATATATATATATATATGCCAATTAAAAAAAATTTAAACATCCTTACCTTTACTCGTAAAGATGTGAAGGATATCCACAGAGGACAGGAGCGCCCTTTGTGAAAAGAGCCTCGCTGTCCTCTTCAGGCGGCTGGTGGAGAGTCCAAGGTCGGCGAGGAAACTCTCGTTGCCTTTATACCACTTCCCTCTAGCGCCAGTCGGGAATCCCAGAAACTCCACCTCTTCCACATTCGTCATCTCCTTCACTTGTTCTTCCAGATGTTGATACTTCCGGACCTTCTCTGCCGCAGCGTCACCTAGAGATGACAAACCACTTTCGTAGCGAATGGTTACATCCACTACTTTCGCCCGATTCTCCTTAACTACAACCAAATCCGGCTTAAAGAGTTCATTGTTGTTATCCCTGAGGTTCGGTTCCATATATACTAACCACCCCAGTCTCTTGGCCTCTTCAGCCAGCATTCCACATAAGATGTTATGCCTACGAATTCGGGCCTCCTGAACTGCTGGGCAGTATCCGATAATATGAGAACAAGTTTCCCACTCCGCAGGACAATGCCTGCACCCCTTCGGAACCCCTTCTCCAGCCCCTGCGCCAAATACTCCCTAGTGGGATAGACATTGGCCCGCAGCTGTATTGCTGTTAATAACTTCCTGTGGGGAATACCCCGGTAATGAACGAGCCAATCATTACTGATGTTATCATTTTCAAAGTTCTTTATACCGCGGCCTTGTGATCTTAGATTGGCCCAATTTTCTACTTCTCTTTTCCTCCACTTGCTAGGAACCGGATAGATGATCCTGGGTGATGACGTTTCCCATTCGGATGAAGCCTCGCCGCCTCCCAGTACAACTGGAATTGCCATCGGGAGTTCTTCTCCGACGGATGGAATCTTATCGGCCCTTCCTCCAGCGGCGATCCAGACCTTGTTATATTCCCTCTGGATCCCCTCTTTGAGAACAATAGTCCTCGTGATGTTATCGGAGGACTGGGCAACTCGGTGCAACCGGCGAGCCTGTATATTTGGAATCTGGCTCGCCAGCCGCGCAATTCCTAAGCCGCCATCACTTGTGCTGGCATATAAGATGGCGTCACATGTGCTGGGAAGTAAGTGAAGCCAGCTCTTCACTGCCGATCTAATGGCAAGGTCCAGGGCCTGGAGGTAGGAGGCGTTTACTGCCGCATGATCTGCTGCATACAGCACCCGTGGGACTGCATACCTCTTCAAGATTTCTGCCTTCTGCAGTGGCTTTAATGGGGCTGCCCCGATGTTCTTCACCCAGGTGTCAAGCTTTTCTTTCAGCTCCGGCTTCGAGAGTCCGACCCACGGGTCTACTCCCAGGCCCAAATATTTCTCGGAGCTACCGGGCTCAATTAGATGGAGTTGAGCCCCTTCAATTTCCCATGGGTCGCAATTGTTGACAGTGTAAGAGTCTTTCGTGGGCCTTATCAAAAACCCATGGCATTTTCCAGCTTGCACCTTCAGCCCTGTAGCGTGACAAAACTCTTCCACCACCTGCAAACTCTTCTGCATGCCCTCCCACGAGTCACCCAGCAGAACGAGATCATCTGCAAACGCCAATGATGATACCAAGCTGTTACCATATTTGAATCCTTCCTTGATCTCTTCCAACTTACATAGCAGTGGATCTACTGCTAGGTTGAACAACAATGGGGACATTGGATCTCCCTGCTTCACCCCGGTGAGGATCTTAACCTTCTCCGAGCAGGTCTCCCCAACCTCAAGCCTCGTCGCACAGTTGTTATAAGAATCGGCGATGATGTCAGTTATATGATCATCAACGCCCTTCTGTCGGAGGACCTCGAGGATGTGATGATGACTGACCGAATCAAAGGCTTTTGCCAGGTCCACGAAGACGACCGCCAGCGTCTTATGATCTCTCTTCGCGTGCCGTATAAGCACTTGCAGGAGCTTCAGGTTCTCCGCACAGCCTGGGGCTGAGAGAAACCCTCGTTGGCGGCTGTTAATCGGGCAGGCTCGCCGCGGTCGTGCTGTCAGGATCCGTGAGAACAGTCTTAAGATTACCGACCCGATGGTAATGGGCCGCCAATTATTGATGTCCTCGATCTTTTTCGGATCCGCGGATTTAGGTATTAAGATTGTTCTACATTCTTTGACCCCATCTGGGATCCTTCCAGCCAGCAGCCATAGGTTGAACAATTGAGCCAAGTGGCTCCCCTGAGGGTCCTTTTTAATAACATCCCTCAGGGAGAGGCCGTCTGGTCCGGGAGCGGAGTTCTTACTCATTTCCGCGATGTTTTTCATGACCTCTTTTGGGGAGATCATCTTATTGAATGCAGAATTTTCCGCCACACCAGCACTCCGGAAGACGCTCAAGCCAGCAAACGGTGATCTCTCTTCCCACTTCCTCCGAAACGCGTCATATAGCTCGCTCATTGGAAGGGGGCACTTCAGTGCCTCGACGTTATCCAAAATGATACCAGCGAGCTTCTTGCGATCTATCTCAAAGAGCCGCTGGTATCGGAGATACAACCCTCTTCTCACCGCCCTGTTCTTCATCCACCTTCTCTCCTCCCTCGCAGGTGCAGGTTTTGCTTGGTGCTTCCTTCATTGTTTCAGTTTTGCTACGGCAATCTGCCCCGCCAGCTGTGACAACCACTCTACTGCTGATGCTTCGATGACTCTCCGGGCGTCCTCGCCATCCTCCAAGATCCTCCTACGTGCGATCATATTGCTTGCCGGCAGGGACCCTGCTCGTACCTTCTCTGCCATGACCTTCCTATATTCCGTTCTTATCATTTCCTTCCTTTCCTTCTCCACCGGGGATTCCCCACCGCGCTCCATCGCAGCTCTTCTTGGCGTTGCCGCTGTCTTGGCAGCCGCTGCAGGCTGTCTTCTTTTATCACTGATCTGCTTTGCCGTTTTCGTGGGCAAATGCTCCCCGATCAGTTTATTGATGAAGCGCTCGTTCTTAAACCTTTCTTCCAACTCCAGCAGCAGAGCCGTCTCTTCCTCCGTCCAGCAGCTTCTGTGCATTCCTCGCAGGCTCTTTCCCTTCGGTCGAGCTGCTTCAGTCCTCTCCAGATTCCTAACTTGTGGGTGCATAAGCCGCTTATGCTGAGACATGCCGCTCTTGGTCTTAAATTGCCGGTCACATTCCCCACAGCGCCACATTCCAGGTTCCTCCGGGGCTTCCTCCTGACTGTGGATTTCTGGGGCTCCCTGGCACTTCGGAAAGCGGCAGGCAATACTATGATGTTTCACATTTGTCCTGCCACAACGGGAGCACTGAAAGAGGATTCGTTGCCGGCCATGGGCCCTCCTGAGATGATCAACTAGAGCCGCGACTTTCCCCATCCTGGTGCCACAGCAAGGACATGCTGGATGTTGATCGGGGATCTTCACGACTGGTGTTCCCACATCAGTCGTTCCCCCCACAGCACCAAGGATGGGACTCACTACCTCAATTGATAAAATTGCGGGGCCGGAGGGAGATCCTGGTTCCACGTCTACCACATCCTCCTCTGGTGCTTCTACAGCTCCAGTCATCGGAGGTGATCCAACGGGTTCCAAGACCTCATAAACCTCCGGCAGATCTTTGATGCAATCCCAGGGCGGATCGGGACAAGTCCCTTCCCACTTAGTAACTATGGCCCCATTATTGAACCATGGAACATTCCATGGAACCTTTTCCGAGTTGGGCTTGGTAGGCGGCCCGTCCGCCCGAGTCCAATTTGGTGAAGCGTCATCTGGGGACTAGATCCCATGTCCCAACTATCCTGGCTCAACCACAAGGGAGCCGGGCAAGAGCAAAATTCAACGGTACAGAAGACAGAGCAAGCCCCATGTCGTCTGTGTGAAGAATTTTACCGTTGCCTTCCGAAGAAGGACTTTGTATACACAAAGTCACAACATATATATATATATATATATATATATATATATATATATATGCCAATTAAAAAAAATTTAAACATCCTTACCTTTACTCGTAAAGATGTGAAGGATATCCACAGAGGACAGGAGCGCCCTTTGTGAAAAGAGCCTCGCTGTCCTCTTCAGGCGGCTGGTGGAGAGTCCAAGGTCGGCGAGGAAACTCTCGTTGCCTTTATACCACTTCCCTCTAGCGCCAGTCGGGAATCCCAGAAACTCCACCTCTTCCACATTCGTCATCTCCTTCACTTGTTCTTCCAGATGTTGATACTTCCGGACCTTCTCTGCCGCAGCGTCACCTAGAGATGACAAACCACTTTCGTAGCGAATGGTTACATCCACTACTTTCGCCCGATTCTCCTTAACTACAACCAAATCCGGCTTAAAGAGTTCATTGTTGTTATCCCTGAGGTTCGGTTCCATATATACTAACCACCCCAGTCTCTTGGCCTCTTCAGCCAGCATTCCACATAAGATGTTATGCCTACGAATTCGGGCCTCCTGAACTGCTGGGCAGTATCCGATAATATGAGAACAAGTTTCCCACTCCGCAGGACAATGCCTGCACCCCTTCGGAACCCCTTCTCCAGCCCCTGCGCCAAATACTCCCTAGTGGGATAGACATTGGCCCGCAGCTGTATTGCTGTTAATAACTTCCTGTGGGGAATACCCCGGTAATGAACGAGCCAATCATTACTGATGTTATCATTTTCAAAGTTCTTTATACCGCGGCCTTGTGATCTTAGATTGGCCCAATTTTCTACTTCTCTTTTCCTCCACTTGCTAGGAACCGGATAGATGATCCTGGGTGATGACGTTTCCCATTCGGATGAAGCCTCGCCGCCTCCCAGTACAACTGGAATTGCCATCGGGAGTTCTTCTCCGACGGATGGAATCTTATCGGCCCTTCCTCCAGCGGCGATCCAGACCTTGTTATATTCCCTCTGGATCCCCTCTTTGAGAACAATAGTCCTCGTGATGTTATCGGAGGACTGGGCAACTCGGTGCAACCGGCGAGCCTGTATATTTGGAATCTGGCTCGCCAGCCGCGCAATTCCTAAGCCGCCATCACTTGTGCTGGCATATAAGATGGCGTCACATGTGCTGGGAAGTAAGTGAAGCCAGCTCTTCACTGCCGATCTAATGGCAAGGTCCAGGGCCTGGAGGTAGGAGGCGTTTACTGCCGCATGATCTGCTGCATACAGCACCCGTGGGACTGCATACCTCTTCAAGATTTCTGCCTTCTGCAGTGGCTTTAATGGGGCTGCCCCGATGTTCTTCACCCAGGTGTCAAGCTTTTCTTTCAGCTCCGGCTTCGAGAGTCCGACCCACGGGTCTACTCCCAGGCCCAAATATTTCTCGGAGCTACCGGGCTCAATTAGATGGAGTTGAGCCCCTTCAATTTCCCATGGGTCGCAATTGTTGACAGTGTAAGAGTCTTTCGTGGGCCTTATCAAAAACCCATGGCATTTTCCAGCTTGCACCTTCAGCCCTGTAGCGTGACAAAACTCTTCCACCACCTGCAAACTCTTCTGCATGCCCTCCCACGAGTCACCCAGCAGAACGAGATCATCTGCAAACGCCAATGATGATACCAAGCTGTTACCATATTTGAATCCTTCCTTGATCTCTTCCAACTTACATAGCAGTGGATCTACTGCTAGGTTGAACAACAATGGGGACATTGGATCTCCCTGCTTCACCCCGGTGAGGATCTTAACCTTCTCCGAGCAGGTCTCCCCAACCTCAAGCCTCGTCGCACAGTTGTTATAAGAATCGGCGATGATGTCAGTTATATGATCATCAACGCCCTTCTGTCGGAGGACCTCGAGGATGTGATGATGACTGACCGAATCAAAGGCTTTTGCCAGGTCCACGAAGACGACCGCCAGCGTCTTATGATCTCTCTTCGCGTGCCGTATAAGCACTTGCAGGAGCTTCAGGTTCTCCGCACAGCCTGGGGCTGAGAGAAACCCTCGTTGGCGGCTGTTAATCGGGCAGGCTCGCCGCGGTCGTGCTGTCAGGATCCGTGAGAACAGTCTTAAGATTACCGACCCGATGGTAATGGGCCGCCAATTATTAATGTCCTCGATCTTTTTCGGATCCGCGGATTTAGGTATTAAGATTGTTCTACATTCTTTGACCCCATCTGGGATCCTTCCAGCCAGCAGCCATAGGTTGAACAATTGAGCCAAGTGGCTCCCCTGAGGGTCCTTTTTAATAACATCCCTCAGGGAGAGGCCGTCTGGTCCGGGAGCGGAGTTCTTATTCATTTCCGCGATGTTTTTCATGACCTCTTTTGGGGAGATCATCTTATTGAATGCAGAATTTTCCGCCACACCAGCACTCCGGAAGACGCTCAAGCCAGCAAACGGTGATCTCTCTTCCCACTTCCTCCGAAACGCGTCATATAGCTCGCTCATTGGAAGGGGGCACTTCAGTGCCTCGACGTTATCCAAAATGATACCAGCGAGCTTCTTGCGATCTATCTCAAAGAGCCGCTGGTATCGGAGATACAACCCTCTTCTCACCGCCCTGTTCTTCATCCACCTTCTCTCCTCCCTCGCAGGTGCAGGTTTTGCTTGGTGCTTCCTTCATTGTTTCAGTTTTGCTACGGCAATCTGCCCCGCCAGCTGTGACAACCACTCTACTGCTGATGCTTCGATGACTCTCCGGGCGTCCTCGCCATCCTCCAAGATCCTCCTACGTGCGATCATATTGCTTGCCGGCAGGGACCCTGCTCGTACCTTCTCTGCCATGACCTTCCTATATTCCGTTCTTATCATTTCCTTCCTTTCCTTCTCCACCGGGGATTCCCCACCGCGCTCCATCGCAGCTCTTCTTGGCGTTGCCGCTGTCTTGGCAGCCGCTGCAGGCTGTCTTCTTTTATCACTGATCTGCTTTGCCGTTTTCGTGGGCAAATGCTCCCCGATCAGTTTATTGATGAAGCGCTCGTTCTTAAACCTTTCTTCCAACTCCAGCAGCAGAGCCGTCTCTTCCTCCGTCCAGCAGCTTCTGTGCATTCCTCGCAGGCTCTTTCCCTTCGGTCGAGCTGCTTCAGTCCTCTCCAGATTCCTAACTTGTGGGTGCATAAGCCGCTTATGCTGAGACATGCCGCTCTTGGTCTTAAATTGCCGGTCACATTCCCCACAGCGCCACATTCCAGGTTCCTCCGGGGCTTCCTCCTGACTGTGGATTTCTGGGGCTCCCTGGCACTTCGGAAAGCGGCAGGCAATACTATGATGTTTCACATTTGTCCTGCCACAACGGGAGCACTGAAAGAGGATTCGTTGCCGGCCATGGGCCCTCCTGAGATGATCAACTAGAGCCGCGACTTTCCCCATCCTGGTGCCACAGCAAGGACATGCTGGATGTTGATCGGGGATCTTCACGACTGGTGTTCCCACATCAGTCGTTCCCCCCACAGCACCAAGGATGGGACTCACTACCTCAATTGATAAAATTGCGGGGCCGGAGGGAGATCCTGGTTCCACGTCTACCACATCCTCCTCTGGTGCTTCTACAGCTCCAGTCATCGGAGGTGATCCAACGGGTTCCAAGACCTCATAAACCTCCGGCAGATCTTTGATGCAATCCCAGGGCGGATCGGGACAAGTCCCTTCCCACTTAGTAACTATGGCCCCATTATTGAACCATGGAACATTCCATGGAACCTTTTCCGAGTTGGGCTTGGTAGGCGGCCCGTCCGCCCGAGTCCAATTTGGTGAAGCGTCATCTGGGGACTAGATCCCATGTCCCAACTATCCTGGCTCAACCACAAGGGAGCCGGGCAAGAGCAAAATTCAACGGTACAGAAGACAGAGCAAGCCCCATGTCGTCTGTGTGAAGAATTTTACCGTTGCCTTCCGAAGAAGGACTTTGTATACACAAAGTCACAACATATATATATATATATATATATATATATATATATATGCCAATTAAAAAAAATTTAAACATCCTTACCTTTACTCGTAAAGATGTGAAGGATATCCACAGAGGACAGGAGCGCCCTTTGTGAAAAGAGCCTCGCTGTCCTCTTCAGGCGGCTGGTGGAGAGTCCAAGGTCGGCGAGGAAACTCTCGTTGCCTTTATACCACTTCCCTCTAGCGCCAGTCGGGAATCCCAGAAACTCCACCTCTTCCACATTCGTCATCTCCTTCACTTGTTCTTCCAGATGTTGATACTTCCGGACCTTCTCTGCCGCAGCGTCACCTAGAGATGACAAACCACTTTCGTAGCGAATGGTTACATCCACTACTTTCGCCCGATTCTCCTTAACTACAACCAAATCCGGCTTAAAGAGTTCATTGTTGTTATCCCTGAGGTTCGGTTCCATATATACTAACCACCCCAGTCTCTTGGCCTCTTCAGCCAGCATTCCACATAAGATGTTATGCCTACGAATTCGGGCCTCCTGAACTGCTGGGCAGTATCCGATAATATGAGAACAAGTTTCCCACTCCGCAGGACAATGCCTGCACCCCTTCGGAACCCCTTCTCCAGCCCCTGCGCCAAATACTCCCTAGTGGGATAGACATTGGCCCGCAGCTGTATTGCTGTTAATAACTTCCTGTGGGGAATACCCCGGTAATGAACGAGCCAATCATTACTGATGTTATCATTTTCAAAGTTCTTTATACCGCGGCCTTGTGATCTTAGATTGGCCCAATTTTCTACTTCTCTTTTCCTCCACTTGCTAGGAACCGGATAGATGATCCTGGGTGATGACGTTTCCCATTCGGATGAAGCCTCGCCGCCTCCCAGTACAACTGGAATTGCCATCGGGAGTTCTTCTCCGACGGATGGAATCTTATTGGCCCTTCCTCCAGCGGCGATCCAGACCTTGTTATATTCCCTCTGGATCCCCTCTTTGAGAACAATAGTCCTCGTGATGTTATCGGAGGACTGGGCAACTCGGTGCAACCGGCGAGCCTGTATATTTGGAATCTGGCTCGCCAGCCGCGCAATTCCTAAGCCGCCATCACTTGTGCTGGCATATAAGATGGCGTCACATGTGCTGGGAAGTAAGTGAAGCCAGCTCTTCACTGCCGATCTAATGGCAAGGTCCAGGGCCTGGAGGTAGGAGGCGTTTACTGCCGCATGATCTGCTGCATACAGCACCCGTGGGACTGCATACCTCTTCAAGATTTCTGCCTTCTGCAGTGGCTTTAATGGGGCTGCCCCGATGTTCTTCACCCAGGTGTCAAGCTTTTCTTTCAGCTCCGGCTTCGAGAGTCCGACCCACGGGTCTACTCCCAGGCCCAAATATTTCTCGGAGCTACCGGGCTCAATTAGATGGAGTTGAGCCCCTTCAATTTCCCATGGGTCGCAATTGTTGACAGTGTAAGAGTCTTTCGTGGGCCTTATCAAAAACCCATGGCATTTTCCAGCTTGCACCTTCAGCCCTGTAGCGTGACAAAACTCTTCCACCACCTGCAAACTCTTCTGCATGCCCTCCCACGAGTCACCCAGCAGAACGAGATCATCTGCAAACGCCAATGATGATACCAAGCTGTTACCATATTTGAATCCTTCCTTGATCTCTTCCAACTTACATAGCAGTGGATCTACTGCTAGGTTGAACAACAATGGGGACATTGGATCTCCCTGCTTCACCCCGGTGAGGATCTTAACCTTCTCCGAGCAGGTCTCCCCAACCTCAAGCCTCGTCGCACAGTTGTTATAAGAATCGGCGATGATGTCAGTTATATGATCATCAACGCCCTTCTGTCGGAGGACCTCGAGGATGTGATGATGACTGACCGAATCAAAGGCTTTTGCCAGGTCCACGAAGACGACCGCCAGCGTCTTATGATCTCTCTTCGCGTGCCGTATAAGCACTTGCAGGAGCTTCAGGTTCTCCGCACAGCCTGGGGCTGAGAGAAACCCTCGTTGGCGGCTGTTAATCGGGCAGGCTCGCCGCGGTCGTGCTGTCAGGATCCATGAGAACAGTCTTAAGATTACCGACCCGATGGTAATGGGCCGCCAATTATTGATGTCCTCGATCTTTTTCGGATCCGCGGATTTAGGTATTAAGATTGTTCTACATTCTTTGACCCCATCTGGGATCCTTCCAGCCAGCAGCCATAGGTTGAACAATTGAGCCAAGTGGCTCCCCTGAGGGTCCTTTTTAATAACATCCCTCAGGGAGAGGCCGTCTGGTCCGGGAGCGGAGTTCTTATTCATTTCCGCGATGTTTTTCATGACCTCTTTTGGGGAGATCATCTTATTGAATGCAGAATTTTCCGCCACACCAGCACTCCGGAAGACGCTCAAGCCAGCAAACGGTGATCTCTCTTCCCACTTCCTCCGAAACGCGTCATATAGCTCGCTCATTGGAAGGGGGCACTTCAGTGCCTCGACGTTATCCAAAATGATACCAGCGAGCTTCTTGCGATCTATCTCAAAGAGCCGCTGGTATCGGAGATACAACCCTCTTCTCACCGCCCTGTTCTTCATCCACCTTCTCTCCTCCCTCGCAGGTGCAGGTTTTGCTTGGTGCTTCCTTCATTGTTTCAGTTTTGCTACGGCAATCTGCCCCGCCAGCTGTGACAACCACTCTACTGCTGATGCTTCGATGACTCTCCGGGCGTCCTCGCCATCCTCCAAGATCCTCCTACGTGCGATCATATTGCTTGCCGGCAGGGACCCTGCTCGTACCTTCTCTGCCATGACCTTCCTATATTCCGTTCTTATCATTTCCTTCCTTTCCTTCTCCACCGGGGATTCCCCACCGCGCTCCATCGCAGCTCTTCTTGGCGTTGCCGCTGTCTTGGCAGCCGCTGCAGGCTGTCTTCTTTTATCACTGATCTGCTTTGCCGTTTTCGTGGGCAAATGCTCCCCGATCAGTTTATTGATGAAGCGCTCGTTCTTAAACCTTTCTTCCAACTCCAGCAGCAGAGCCGTCTCTTCCTCCGTCCAGCAGCTTCTGTGCATTCCTCGCAGGCTCTTTCCCTTCGGTCGAGCTGCTTCAGTCCTCTCCAGATTCCTAACTTGTGGGTGCATAAGCCGCTTATGCTGAGACATGCCGCTCTTGGTCTTAAATTGCCGGTCACATTCCCCACAGCGCCACATTCCAGGTTCCTCCGGGGCTTCCTCCTGACTGTGGATTTCTGGGGCTCCCTGGCACTTCGGAAAGCGGCAGGCAATACTATGATGTTTCACATTTGTCCTGCCACAACGGGAGCACTGAAAGAGGATTCGTTGCCGGCCATGGGCCCTCCTGAGATGATCAACTAGAGCCGCGACTTTCCCCATCCTGGTGCCACAGCAAGGACATGCTGGATGTTGATCGGGGATCTTCACGACTGGTGTTCCCACATCAGTCGTTCCCCCCACAGCACCAAGGATGGGACTCACTACCTCAATTGATAAAATTGCGGGGCCGGAGGGAGATCCTGGTTCCACGTCTACCACATCCTCCTCTGGTGCTTCTACAGCTCCAGTCATCGGAGGTGATCCAACGGGTTCCAAGACCTCATAAACCTCCGGCAGATCTTTGATGCAATCCCAGGGCGGATCGGGACAAGTCCCTTCCCACTTAGTAACTATGGCCCCATTATTGAACCATGGAACATTCCATGGAACCTTTTCCGAGTTGGGCTTGGTAGGCGGCCCGTCCGCCCGAGTCCAATTTGGTGAAGCGTCATCTGGGGACTAGATCCCATGTCCCAACTATCCTGGCTCAACCACAAGGGAGCCGGGCAAGAGCAAAATTCAACGGTACAGAAGACAGAGCAAGCCCCATGTCGTCTGTGTGAAGAATTTTACCGTTGCCTTCCGAAGAAGGACTTTGTATACACAAAGTCACAACATATATATATATATATATATATATATATATATATATGCCAATTAAAAAAAATTTAAACATCCTTACCTTTACTCGTAAAGATGTGAAGGATATCCACAGAGGACAGGAGCGCCCTTTGTGAAAAGAGCCTCGCTGTCCTCTTCAGGCGGCTGGTGGAGAGTCCAAGGTCGGCGAGGAAACTCTCGTTGCCTTTATACCACTTCCCTCTAGCGCCAGTCGGGAATCCCAGAAACTCCACCTCTTCCACATTCGTCATCTCCTTCACTTGTTCTTCCAGATGTTGATACTTCCGGACCTTCTCTGCCGCAGCGTCACCTAGAGATGACAAACCACTTTCGTAGCGAATGGTTACATCCACTACTTTCGCCCGATTCTCCTTAACTACAACCAAATCCGGCTTAAAGAGTTCATTGTTGTTATCCCTGAGGTTCGGTTCCATATATACTAACCACCCCAGTCTCTTGGCCTCTTCAGCCAGCATTCCACATAAGATGTTATGCCTACGAATTCGGGCCTCCTGAACTGCTGGGCAGTATCCGATAATATGAGAACAAGTTTCCCACTCCGCAGGACAATGCCTGCACCCCTTCGGAACCCCTTCTCCAGCCCCTGCGCCAAATACTCCCTAGTGGGATAGACATTGGCCCGCAGCTGTATTGCTGTTAATAACTTCCTGTGGGGAATACCCCGGTAATGAACGAGCCAATCATTACTGATGTTATCATTTTCAAAGTTCTTTATACCGCGGCCTTGTGATCTTAGATTGGCCCAATTTTCTACTTCTCTTTTCCTCCACTTGCTAGGAACCGGATAGATGATCCTGGGTGATGACGTTTCCCATTCGGATGAAGCCTCGCCGCCTCCCAGTACAACTGGAATTGCCATCGGGAGTTCTTCTCCGACGGATGGAATCTTATCGGCCCTTCCTCCAGCGGCGATCCAGACCTTGTTATATTCCCTCTGGATCCCCTCTTTGAGAACAATAGTCCTCGTGATGTTATCGGAGGACTGGGCAACTCGGT
Source organism: Apteryx mantelli (assembly GCF_036417845.1). NCBI lineage: Eukaryota > Metazoa > Chordata > Aves > Apterygiformes > Apterygidae > Apteryx > Apteryx mantelli. Next base: position 1,068,935 of record NW_027118792.1, on the reverse strand, counting down.
GCAACCGGCGAGCCTGTATATTTGGAATCTGGCTCGCCAGCCGCGCAATTCCTAAGCCGCCATCACTTGTGCTGGCATATAAGATGGCGTCACATGTGCTGGGAAGTAAGTGAAGCCAGCTCTTCACTGCCGATCTAATGGCAAGGTCCAGGGCCTGGAGGTAGGAGGCGTTTACTGCCGCATGATCTGCTGCATACAGCACCCGTGGGACTGCATACCTCTTCAAGATTTCTGCCTTCTGCAGTGGCTTTAATGGGGCTGCCCCGATGTTCTTCACCCAGGTGTCAAGCTTTTCTTTCAGCTCCGGCTTCGAGAGTCCGACCCACGGGTCTACTCCCAGGCCCAAATATTTCTCGGAGCTACCGGGCTCAATTAGATGGAGTTGAGCCCCTTCAATTTCCCATGGGTCGCAATTGTTGACAGTGTAAGAGTCTTTCGTGGGCCTTATCAAAAACCCATGGCATTTTCCAGCTTGCACCTTCAGCCCTGTAGCGTGACAAAACTCTTCCACCACCTGCAAACTCTTCTGCATGCCCTCCCACGAGTCACCCAGCAGAACGAGATCATCTGCAAACGCCAATGATGATACCAAGCTGTTACCATATTTGAATCCTTCCTTGATCTCTTCCAACTTACATAGCAGTGGATCTACTGCTAGGTTGAACAACAATGGGGACATTGGATCTCCCTGCTTCACCCCGGTGAGGATCTTAACCTTCTCCGAGCAGGTCTCCCCAACCTCAAGCCTCGTCGCACAGTTGTTATAAGAATCGGCGATGATGTCAGTTATATGATCATCAACGCCCTTCTGTCGGAGGACCTCGAGGATGTGATGATGACTGACCGAATCAAAGGCTTTTGCCAGGTCCACGAAGACGACCGCCAGCGTCTTATGATCTCTCTTCGCGTGCCGTATAAGCACTTGCAGGAGCTTCAGGTTCTCCGCACAGCCTGGGGCTGAGAGAAACCCTCGTTGGCGGCTGTTAATCGGGCAGGCTCGCCGCGGTCGTGCTGTCAGGATCCGTGAGAACAGTCTTAAGATTACCGACCCGATGGTAATGGGCCGCCAATTATTAATGTCCTCGATCTTTTTCGGATCCGCGGATTTAGGTATTAAGATTGTTCTACATTCTTTGACCCCATCTGGGATCCTTCCAGCCAGCAGCCATAGGTTGAACAATTGAGCCAAGTGGCTCCCCTGAGGGTCCTTTTTAATAACATCCCTCAGGGAGAGGCCGTCTGGTCCGGGAGCGGAGTTCTTATTCATTTCCGCGATGTTTTTCATGACCTCTTTTGGGGAGATCATCTTATTGAATGCAGAATTTTCCGCCACACCAGCACTCCGGAAGACGCTCAAGCCAGCAAACGGTGATCTCTCTTCCCACTTCCTCCGAAACGCGTCATATAGCTCGCTCATTGGAAGGGGGCACTTCAGTGCCTCGACGTTATCCAAAATGATACCAGCGAGCTTCTTGCGATCTATCTCAAAGAGCCGCTGGTATCGGAGATACAACCCTCTTCTCACCGCCCTGTTCTTCATCCACCTTCTCTCCTCCCTCGCAGGTGCAGGTTTTGCTTGGTGCTTCCTTCATTGTTTCAGTTTTGCTACGGCAATCTGCCCCGCCAGCTGTGACAACCACTCTACTGCTGATGCTTCGATGACTCTCCGGGCGTCCTCGCCATCCTCCAAGATCCTCCTACGTGCGATCATATTGCTTGCCGGCAGGGACCCTGCTCGTACCTTCTCTGCCATGACCTTCCTATATTCCGTTCTTATCATTTCCTTCCTTTCCTTCTCCACCGGGGATTCCCCACCGCGCTCCATCGCAGCTCTTCTTGGCGTTGCCGCTGTCTTGGCAGCCGCTGCAGGCTGTCTTCTTTTATCACTGATCTGCTTTGCCGTTTTCGTGGGCAAATGCTCCCCGATCAGTTTATTGATGAAGCGCTCGTTCTTAAACCTTTCTTCCAACTCCAGCAGCAGAGCCGTCTCTTCCTCCGTCCAGCAGCTTCTGTGCATTCCTCGCAGGCTCTTTCCCTTCGGTCGAGCTGCTTCAGTCCTCTCCAGATTCCTAACTTGTGGGTGCATAAGCCGCTTATGCTGAGACATGCCGCTCTTGGTCTTAAATTGCCGGTCACATTCCCCACAGCGCCACATTCCAGGTTCCTCCGGGGCTTCCTCCTGACTGTGGATTTCTGGGGCTCCCTGGCACTTCGGAAAGCGGCAGGCAATACTATGATGTTTCACATTTGTCCTGCCACAACGGGAGCACTGAAAGAGGATTCGTTGCCGGCCATGGGCCCTCCTGAGATGATCAACTAGAGCCGCGACTTTCCCCATCCTGGTGCCACAGCAAGGACATGCTGGATGTTGATCGGGGATCTTCACGACTGGTGTTCCCACATCAGTCGTTCCCCCCACAGCACCAAGGATGGGACTCACTACCTCAATTGATAAAATTGCGGGGCCGGAGGGAGATCCTGGTTCCACGTCTACCACATCCTCCTCTGGTGCTTCTACAGCTCCAGTCATCGGAGGTGATCCAACGGGTTCCAAGACCTCATAAACCTCCGGCAGATCTTTGATGCAATCCCAGGGCGGATCGGGACAAGTCCCTTCCCACTTAGTAACTATGGCCCCATTATTGAACCATGGAACATTCCATGGAACCTTTTCCGAGTTGGGCTTGGTAGGCGGCCCGTCCGCCCGAGTCCAATTTGGTGAAGCGTCATCTGGGGACTAGATCCCATGTCCCAACTATCCTGGCTCAACCACAAGGGAGCCGGGCAAGAGCAAAATTCAACGGTACAGAAGACAGAGCAAGCCCCATGTCGTCTGTGTGAAGAATTTTACCGTTGCCTTCCGAAGAAGGACTTTGTATACACAAAGTCACAACATATATATATATATATATATATATATATATATATATATATGCCAATTAAAAAAAATTTAAACATCCTTACCTTTACTCGTAAAGATGTGAAGGATATCCACAGAGGACAGGAGCGCCCTTTGTGAAAAGAGCCTCGCTGTCCTCTTCAGGCGGCTGGTGGAGAGTCCAAGGTCGGCGAGGAAACTCTCGTTGCCTTTATACCACTTCCCTCTAGCGCCAGTCGGGAATCCCAGAAACTCCACCTCTTCCACATTCGTCATCTCCTTCACTTGTTCTTCCAGATGTTGATACTTCCGGACCTTCTCTGCCGCAGCGTCACCTAGAGATGACAAACCACTTTCGTAGCGAATGGTTACATCCACTACTTTCGCCCGATTCTCCTTAACTACAACCAAATCCGGCTTAAAGAGTTCATTGTTGTTATCCCTGAGGTTCGGTTCCATATATACTAACCACCCCAGTCTCTTGGCCTCTTCAGCCAGCATTCCACATAAGATGTTATGCCTACGAATTCGGGCCTCCTGAACTGCTGGGCAGTATCCGATAATATGAGAACAAGTTTCCCACTCCGCAGGACAATGCCTGCACCCCTTCGGAACCCCTTCTCCAGCCCCTGCGCCAAATACTCCCTAGTGGGATAGACATTGGCCCGCAGCTGTATTGCTGTTAATAACTTCCTGTGGGGAATACCCCGGTAATGAACGAGCCAATCATTACTGATGTTATCATTTTCAAAGTTCTTTATACCGCGGCCTTGTGATCTTAGATTGGCCCAATTTTCTACTTCTCTTTTCCTCCACTTGCTAGGAACCGGATAGATGATCCTGGGTGATGACGTTTCCCATTCGGATGAAGCCTCGCCGCCTCCCAGTACAACTGGAATTGCCATCGGGAGTTCTTCTCCGACGGATGGAATCTTATCGGCCCTTCCTCCAGCGGCGATCCAGACCTTGTTATATTCCCTCTGGATCCCCTCTTTGAGAACAATAGTCCTCGTGATGTTATCGGAGGACTGGGCAACTCGGTGCAACCGGCGAGCCTGTATATTTGGAATCTGGCTCGCCAGCCGCGCAATTCCTAAGCCGCCATCACTTGTGCTGGCATATAAGATGGCGTCACATGTGCTGGGAAGTAAGTGAAGCCAGCTCTTCACTGCCGATCTAATGGCAAGGTCCAGGGCCTGGAGGTAGGAGGCGTTTACTGCCGCATGATCTGCTGCATACAGCACCCGTGGGACTGCATACCTCTTCAAGATTTCTGCCTTCTGCAGTGGCTTTAATGGGGCTGCCCCGATGTTCTTCACCCAGGTGTCAAGCTTTTCTTTCAGCTCCGGCTTCGAGAGTCCGACCCACGGGTCTACTCCCAGGCCCAAATATTTCTCGGAGCTACCGGGCTCAATTAGATGGAGTTGAGCCCCTTCAATTTCCCATGGGTCGCAATTGTTGACAGTGTAAGAGTCTTTCGTGGGCCTTATCAAAAACCCATGGCATTTTCCAGCTTGCACCTTCAGCCCTGTAGCGTGACAAAACTCTTCCACCACCTGCAAACTCTTCTGCATGCCCTCCCACGAGTCACCCAGCAGAACGAGATCATCTGCAAACGCCAATGATGATACCAAGCTGTTACCATATTTGAATCCTTCCTTGATCTCTTCCAACTTACATAGCAGTGGATCTACTGCTAGGTTGAACAACAATGGGGACATTGGATCTCCCTGCTTCACCCCGGTGAGGATCTTAACCTTCTCCGAGCAGGTCTCCCCAACCTCAAGCCTCGTCGCACAGTTGTTATAAGAATCGGCGATGATGTCAGTTATATGATCATCAACGCCCTTCTGTCGGAGGACCTCGAGGATGTGATGATGACTGACCGAATCAAAGGCTTTTGCCAGGTCCACGAAGACGACCGCCAGCGTCTTATGATCTCTCTTCGCGTGCCGTATAAGCACTTGCAGGAGCTTCAGGTTCTCCGCACAGCCTGGGGCTGAGAGAAACCCTCGTTGGCGGCTGTTAATCGGGCAGGCTCGCCGCGGTCGTGCTGTCAGGATCCGTGAGAACAGTCTTAAGATTACCGACCCGATGGTAATGGGCCGCCAATTATTAATGTCCTCGATCTTTTTCGGATCCGCGGATTTAGGTATTAAGATTGTTCTACATTCTTTGACCCCATCTGGGATCCTTCCAGCCAGCAGCCATAGGTTGAACAATTGAGCCAAGTGGCTCCCCTGAGGGTCCTTTTTAATAACATCCCTCAGGGAGAGGCCGTCTGGTCCGGGAGCGGAGTTCTTATTCATTTCCGCGATGTTTTTCATGACCTCTTTTGGGGAGATCATCTTATTGAATGCAGAATTTTCCGCCACACCAGCACTCCGGAAGACGCTCAAGCCAGCAAACGGTGATCTCTCTTCCCACTTCCTCCGAAACGCGTCATATAGCTCGCTCATTGGAAGGGGGCACTTCAGTGCCTCGACGTTATCCAAAATGATACCAGCGAGCTTCTTGCGATCTATCTCAAAGAGCCGCTGGTATCGGAGATACAACCCTCTTCTCACCGCCCTGTTCTTCATCCACCTTCTCTCCTCCCTCGCAGGTGCAGGTTTTGCTTGGTGCTTCCTTCATTGTTTCAGTTTTGCTACGGCAATCTGCCCCGCCAGCTGTGACAACCACTCTACTGCTGATGCTTCGATGACTCTCCGGGCGTCCTCGCCATCCTCCAAGATCCTCCTACGTGCGATCATATTGCTTGCCGGCAGGGACCCTGCTCGTACCTTCTCTGCCATGACCTTCCTATATTCCGTTCTTATCATTTCCTTCCTTTCCTTCTCCACCGGGGATTCCCCACCGCGCTCCATCGCAGCTCTTCTTGGCGTTGCCGCTGTCTTGGCAGCCGCTGCAGGCTGTCTTCTTTTATCACTGATCTGCTTTGCCGTTTTCGTGGGCAAATGCTCCCCGATCAGTTTATTGATGAAGCGCTCGTTCTTAAACCTTTCTTCCAACTCCAGCAGCAGAGCCGTCTCTTCCTCCGTCCAGCAGCTTCTGTGCATTCCTCGCAGGCTCTTTCCCTTCGGTCGAGCTGCTTCAGTCCTCTCCAGATTCCTAACTTGTGGGTGCATAAGCCGCTTATGCTGAGACATGCCGCTCTTGGTCTTAAATTGCCGGTCACATTCCCCACAGCGCCACATTCCAGGTTCCTCCGGGGCTTCCTCCTGACTGTGGATTTCTGGGGCTCCCTGGCACTTCGGAAAGCGGCAGGCAATACTATGATGTTTCACATTTGTCCTGCCACAACGGGAGCACTGAAAGAGGATTCGTTGCCGGCCATGGGCCCTCCTGAGATGATCAACTAGAGCCGCGACTTTCCCCATCCTGGTGCCACAGCAAGGACATGCTGGATGTTGATCGGGGATCTTCACGACTGGTGTTCCCACATCAGTCGTTCCCCCCACAGCACCAAGGATGGGACTCACTACCTCAATTGATAAAATTGCGGGGCCGGAGGGAGATCCTGGTTCCACGTCTACCACATCCTCCTCTGGTGCTTCTACAGCTCCAGTCATCGGAGGTGATCCAACGGGTTCCAAGACCTCATAAACCTCCGGCAGATCTTTGATGCAATCCCAGGGCGGATCGGGACAAGTCCCTTCCCACTTAGTAACTATGGCCCCATTATTGAACCATGGAACATTCCATGGAACCTTTTCCGAGTTGGGCTTGGTAGGCGGCCCGTCCGCCCGAGTCCAATTTGGTGAAGCGTCATCTGGGGACTAGATCCCATGTCCCAACTATCCTGGCTCAACCACAAGGGAGCCGGGCAAGAGCAAAATTCAACGGTACAGAAGACAGAGCAAGCCCCATGTCGTCTGTGTGAAGAATTTTACCGTTGCCTTCCGAAGAAGGACTTTGTATACACAAAGTCACAACATATATATATATATATATATATATATATATATATATATATGCCAATTAAAAAAAATTTAAACATCCTTACCTTTACTCGTAAAGATGTGAAGGATATCCACAGAGGACAGGAGCGCCCTTTGTGAAAAGAGCCTCGCTGTCCTCTTCAGGCGGCTGGTGGAGAGTCCAAGGTCGGCGAGGAAACTCTCGTTGCCTTTATACCACTTCCCTCTAGCGCCAGTCGGGAATCCCAGAAACTCCACCTCTTCCACATTCGTCATCTCCTTCACTTGTTCTTCCAGATGTTGATACTTCCGGACCTTCTCTGCCGCAGCGTCACCTAGAGATGACAAACCACTTTCGTAGCGAATGGTTACATCCACTACTTTCGCCCGATTCTCCTTAACTACAACCAAATCCGGCTTAAAGAGTTCATTGTTGTTATCCCTGAGGTTCGGTTCCATATATACTAACCACCCCAGTCTCTTGGCCTCTTCAGCCAGCATTCCACATAAGATGTTATGCCTACGAATTCGGGCCTCCTGAACTGCTGGGCAGTATCCGATAATATGAGAACAAGTTTCCCACTCCGCAGGACAATGCCTGCACCCCTTCGGAACCCCTTCTCCAGCCCCTGCGCCAAATACTCCCTAGTGGGATAGACATTGGCCCGCAGCTGTATTGCTGTTAATAACTTCCTGTGGGGAATACCCCGGTAATGAACGAGCCAATCATTACTGATGTTATCATTTTCAAAGTTCTTTATACCGCGGCCTTGTGATCTTAGATTGGCCCAATTTTCTACTTCTCTTTTCCTCCACTTGCTAGGAACCGGATAGATGATCCTGGGTGATGACGTTTCCCATTCGGATGAAGCCTCGCCGCCTCCCAGTACAACTGGAATTGCCATCGGGAGTTCTTCTCCGACGGATGGAATCTTATCGGCCCTTCCTCCAGCGGCGATCCAGACCTTGTTATATTCCCTCTGGATCCCCTCTTTGAGAACAATAGTCCTCGTGATGTTATCGGAGGACTGGGCAACTCGGTGCAACCGGCGAGCCTGTATATTTGGAATCTGGCTCGCCAGCCGCGCAATTCCTAAGCCGCCATCACTTGTGCTGGCATATAAGATGGCGTCACATGTGCTGGGAAGTAAGTGAAGCCAGCTCTTCACTGCCGATCTAATGGCAAGGTCCAGGGCCTGGAGGTAGGAGGCGTTTACTGCCGCATGATCTGCTGCATACAGCACCCGTGGGACTGCATACCTCTTCAAGATTTCTGCCTTCTGCAGTGGCTTTAATGGGGCTGCCCCGATGTTCTTCACCCAGGTGTCAAGCTTTTCTTTCAGCTCCGGCTTCGAGAGTCCGACCCACGGGTCTACTCCCAGGCCCAAATATTTCTCGGAGCTACCGGGCTCAATTAGATGGAGTTGAGCCCCTTCAATTTCCCATGGGTCGCAATTGTTGACAGTGTAAGAGTCTTTCGTGGGCCTTATCAAAAACCCATGGCATTTTCCAGCTTGCACCTTCAGCCCTGTAGCGTGACAAAACTCTTCCACCACCTGCAAACTCTTCTGCATGCCCTCCCACGAGTCACCCAGCAGAACGAGATCATCTGCAAACGCCAATGATGATACCAAGCTGTTACCATATTTGAATCCTTCCTTGATCTCTTCCAACTTACATAGCAGTGGATCTACTGCTAGGTTGAACAACAATGGGGACATTGGATCTCCCTGCTTCACCCCGGTGAGGATCTTAACCTTCTCCGAGCAGGTCTCCCCAACCTCAAGCCTCGTCGCACAGTTGTTATAAGAATCGGCGATGATGTCAGTTATATGATCATCAACGCCCTTCTGTCGGAGGACCTCGAGGATGTGATGATGACTGACCGAATCAAAGGCTTTTGCCAGGTCCACGAAGACGACCGCCAGCGTCTTATGATCTCTCTTCGCGTGCCGTATAAGCACTTGCAGGAGCTTCAGGTTCTCCGCACAGCCTGGGGCTGAGAGAAACCCTCGTTGGCGGCTGTTAATCGGGCAGGCTCGCCGCGGTCGTGCTGTCAGGATCCGTGAGAACAGTCTTAAGATTACCGACCCGATGGTAATGGGCCGCCAATTATTGATGTCCTCGATCTTTTTCGGATCCGCGGATTTAGGTATTAAGATTGTTCTACATTCTTTGACCCCATCTGGGATCCTTCCAGCCAGCAGCCATAGGTTGAACAATTGAGCCAAGTGGCTCCCCTGAGGGTCCTTTTTAATAACATCCCTCAGGGAGAGGCCGTCTGGTCCGGGAGCGGAGTTCTTACTCATTTCCGCGATGTTTTTCATGACCTCTTTTGGGGAGATCATCTTATTGAATGCAGAATTTTCCGCCACACCAGCACTCCGGAAGACGCTCAAGCCAGCAAACGGTGATCTCTCTTCCCACTTCCTCCGAAACGCGTCATATAGCTCGCTCATTGGAAGGGGGCACTTCAGTGCCTCGACGTTATCCAAAATGATACCAGCGAGCTTCTTGCGATCTATCTCAAAGAGCCGCTGGTATCGGAGATACAACCCTCTTCTCACCGCCCTGTTCTTCATCCACCTTCTCTCCTCCCTCGCAGGTGCAGGTTTTGCTTGGTGCTTCCTTCATTGTTTCAGTTTTGCTACGGCAATCTGCCCCGCCAGCTGTGACAACCACTCTACTGCTGATGCTTCGATGACTCTCCGGGCGTCCTCGCCATCCTCCAAGATCCTCCTACGTGCGATCATATTGCTTGCCGGCAGGGACCCTGCTCGTACCTTCTCTGCCATGACCTTCCTATATTCCGTTCTTATCATTTCCTTCCTTTCCTTCTCCACCGGGGATTCCCCACCGCGCTCCATCGCAGCTCTTCTTGGCGTTGCCGCTGTCTTGGCAGCCGCTGCAGGCTGTCTTCTTTTATCACTGATCTGCTTTGCCGTTTTCGTGGGCAAATGCTCCCCGATCAGTTTATTGATGAAGCGCTCGTTCTTAAACCTTTCTTCCAACTCCAGCAGCAGAGCCGTCTCTTCCTCCGTCCAGCAGCTTCTGTGCATTCCTCGCAGGCTCTTTCCCTTCGGTCGAGCTGCTTCAGTCCTCTCCAGATTCCTAACTTGTGGGTGCATAAGCCGCTTATGCTGAGACATGCCGCTCTTGGTCTTAAATTGCCGGTCACATTCCCCACAGCGCCACATTCCAGGTTCCTCCGGGGCTTCCTCCTGACTGTGGATTTCTGGGGCTCCCTGGCACTTCGGAAAGCGGCAGGCAATACTATGATGTTTCACATTTGTCCTGCCACAACGGGAGCACTGAAAGAGGATTCGTTGCCGGCCATGGGCCCTCCTGAGATGATCAACTAGAGCCGCGACTTTCCCCATCCTGGTGCCACAGCAAGGACATGCTGGATGTTGATCGGGGATCTTCACGACTGGTGTTCCCACATCAGTCGTTCCCCCCACAGCACCAAGGATGGGACTCACTACCTCAATTGATAAAATTGCGGGGCCGGAGGGAGATCCTGGTTCCACGTCTACCACATCCTCCTCTGGTGCTTCTACAGCTCCAGTCATCGGAGGTGATCCAACGGGTTCCAAGACCTCATAAACCTCCGGCAGATCTTTGATGCAATCCCAGGGCGGATCGGGACAAGTCCCTTCCCACTTAGTAACTATGGCCCCATTATTGAACCATGGAACATTCCATGGAACCTTTTCCGAGTTGGGCTTGGTAGGCGGCCCGTCCGCCCGAGTCCAATTTGGTGAAGCGTCATCTGGGGACTAGATCCCATGTCCCAACTATCCTGGCTCAACCACAAGGGAGCCGGGCAAGAGCAAAATTCAACGGTACAGAAGACAGAGCAAGCCCCATGTCGTCTGTGTGAAGAATTTTACCGTTGCCTTCCGAAGAAGGACTTTGTATACACAAAGTCACAACATATATATATATATATATATATATATATATATATATATGCCAATTAAAAAAAATTTAAACATCCTTACCTTTACTCGTAAAGATGTGAAGGATATCCACAGAGGACAGGAGCGCCCTTTGTGAAAAGAGCCTCGCTGTCCTCTTCAGGCGGCTGGTGGAGAGTCCAAGGTCGGCGAGGAAACTCTCGTTGCCTTTATACCACTTCCCTCTAGCGCCAGTCGGGAATCCCAGAAACTCCACCTCTTCCACATTCGTCATCTCCTTCACTTGTTCTTCCAGATGTTGATACTTCCGGACCTTCTCTGCCGCAGCGTCACCTAGAGATGACAAACCACTTTCGTAGCGAATGGTTACATCCACTACTTTCGCCCGATTCTCCTTAACTACAACCAAATCCGGCTTAAAGAGTTCATTGTTGTTATCCCTGAGGTTCGGTTCCATATATACTAACCACCCCAGTCTCTTGGCCTCTTCAGCCAGCATTCCACATAAGATGTTATGCCTACGAATTCGGGCCTCCTGAACTGCTGGGCAGTATCCGATAATATGAGAACAAGTTTCCCACTCCGCAGGACAATGCCTGCACCCCTTCGGAACCCCTTCTCCAGCCCCTGCGCCAAATACTCCCTAGTGGGATAGACATTGGCCCGCAGCTGTATTGCTGTTAATAACTTCCTGTGGGGAATACCCCGGTAATGAACGAGCCAATCATTACTGATGTTATCATTTTCAAAGTTCTTTATACCGCGGCCTTGTGATCTTAGATTGGCCCAATTTTCTACTTCTCTTTTCCTCCACTTGCTAGGAACCGGATAGATGATCCTGGGTGATGACGTTTCCCATTCGGATGAAGCCTCGCCGCCTCCCAGTACAACTGGAATTGCCATCGGGAGTTCTTCTCCGACGGATGGAATCTTATCGGCCCTTCCTCCAGCGGCGATCCAGACCTTGTTATATTCCCTCTGGATCCCCTCTTTGAGAACAATAGTCCTCGTGATGTTATCGGAGGACTGGGCAACTCGGTGCAACCGGCGAGCCTGTATATTTGGAATCTGGCTCGCCAGCCGCGCAATTCCTAAGCCGCCATCACTTGTGCTGGCATATAAGATGGCGTCACATGTGCTGGGAAGTAAGTGAAGCCAGCTCTTCACTGCCGATCTAATGGCAAGGTCCAGGGCCTGGAGGTAGGAGGCGTTTACTGCCGCATGATCTGCTGCATACAGCACCCGTGGGACTGCATACCTCTTCAAGATTTCTGCCTTCTGCAGTGGCTTTAATGGGGCTGCCCCGATGTTCTTCACCCAGGTGTCAAGCTTTTCTTTCAGCTCCGGCTTCGAGAGTCCGACCCACGGGTCTACTCCCAGGCCCAAATATTTCTCGGAGCTACCGGGCTCAATTAGATGGAGTTGAGCCCCTTCAATTTCCCATGGGTCGCAATTGTTGACAGTGTAAGAGTCTTTCGTGGGCCTTATCAAAAACCCATGGCATTTTCCAGCTTGCACCTTCAGCCCTGTAGCGTGACAAAACTCTTCCACCACCTGCAAACTCTTCTGCATGCCCTCCCACGAGTCACCCAGCAGAACGAGATCATCTGCAAACGCCAATGATGATACCAAGCTGTTACCATATTTGAATCCTTCCTTGATCTCTTCCAACTTACATAGCAGTGGATCTACTGCTAGGTTGAACAACAATGGGGACATTGGATCTCCCTGCTTCACCCCGGTGAGGATCTTAACCTTCTCCGAGCAGGTCTCCCCAACCTCAAGCCTCGTCGCACAGTTGTTATAAGAATCGGCGATGATGTCAGTTATATGATCATCAACGCCCTTCTGTCGGAGGACCTCGAGGATGTGATGATGACTGACCGAATCAAAGGCTTTTGCCAGGTCCACGAAGACGACCGCCAGCGTCTTATGATCTCTCTTCGCGTGCCGTATAAGCACTTGCAGGAGCTTCAGGTTCTCCGCACAGCCTGGGGCTGAGAGAAACCCTCGTTGGCGGCTGTTAATCGGGCAGGCTCGCCGCGGTCGTGCTGTCAGGATCCATGAGAACAGTCTTAAGATTACCGACCCGATGGTAATGGGCCGCCAATTATTGATGTCCTCGATCTTTTTCGGATCCGCGGATTTAGGTATTAAGATTGTTCTACATTCTTTGACCCCATCTGGGATCCTTCCAGCCAGCAGCCATAGGTTGAACAATTGAGCCAAGTGGCTCCCCTGAGGGTCCTTTTTAATAACATCCCTCAGGGAGAGGCCGTCTGGTCCGGGAGCGGAGTTCTTATTCATTTCCGCGATGTTTTTCATGACCTCTTTTGGGGAGATCATCTTATTGAATGCAGAATTTTCCGCCACACCAGCACTCCGGAAGACGCTCAAGCCAGCAAACGGTGATCTCTCTTCCCACTTCCTCCGAAACGCGTCATATAGCTCGCTCATTGGAAGGGGGCACTTCAGTGCCTCGACGTTATCCAAAATGATACCAGCGAGCTTCTTGCGATCTATCTCAAAGAGCCGCTGGTATCGGAGATACAACCCTCTTCTCACCGCCCTGTTCTTCATCCACCTTCTCTCCTCCCTCGCAGGTGCAGGTTTTGCTTGGTGCTTCCTTCATTGTTTCAGTTTTGCTACGGCAATCTGCCCCGCCAGCTGTGACAACCACTCTACTGCTGATGCTTCGATGACTCTCCGGGCGTCCTCGCCATCCTCCAAGATCCTCCTACGTGCGATCATATTGCTTGCCGGCAGGGACCCTGCTCGTACCTTCTCTGCCATGACCTTCCTATATTCCGTTCTTATCATTTCCTTCCTTTCCTTCTCCACCGGGGATTCCCCACCGCGCTCCATCGCAGCTCTTCTTGGCGTTGCCGCTGTCTTGGCAGCCGCTGCAGGCTGTCTTCTTTTATCACTGATCTGCTTTGCCGTTTTCGTGGGCAAATGCTCCCCGATCAGTTTATTGATGAAGCGCTCGTTCTTAAACCTTTCTTCCAACTCCAGCAGCAGAGCCGTCTCTTCCTCCGTCCAGCAGCTTCTGTGCATTCCTCGCAGGCTCTTTCCCTTCGGTCGAGCTGCTTCAGTCCTCTCCAGATTCCTAACTTGTGGGTGCATAAGCCGCTTATGCTGAGACATGCCGCTCTTGGTCTTAAATTGCCGGTCACATTCCCCACAGCGCCACATTCCAGGTTCCTCCGGGGCTTCCTCCTGACTGTGGATTTCTGGGGCTCCCTGGCACTTCGGAAAGCGGCAGGCAATACTATGATGTTTCACATTTGTCCTGCCACAACGGGAGCACTGAAAGAGGATTCGTTGCCGGCCATGGGCCCTCCTGAGATGATCAACTAGAGCCGCGACTTTCCCCATCCTGGTGCCACAGCAAGGACATGCTGGATGTTGATCGGGGATCTTCACGACTGGTGTTCCCACATCAGTCGTTCCCCCCACAGCACCAAGGATGGGACTCACTACCTCAATTGATAAAATTGCGGGGCCGGAGGGAGATCCTGGTTCCACGTCTACCACATCCTCCTCTGGTGCTTCTACAGCTCCAGTCATCGGAGGTGATCCAACGGGTTCCAAGACCTCATAAACCTCCGGCAGATCTTTGATGCAATCCCAGGGCGGATCGGGACAAGTCCCTTCCCACTTAGTAACTATGGCCCCATTATTGAACCATGGAACATTCCATGGAACCTTTTCCGAGTTGGGCTTGGTAGGCGGCCCGTCCGCCCGAGTCCAATTTGGTGAAGCGTCATCTGGGGACTAGATCCCATGTCCCAACTATCCTGGCTCAACCACAAGGGAGCCGGGCAAGAGCAAAATTCAACGGTACAGAAGACAGAGCAAGCCCCATGTCGTCTGTGTGAAGAATTTTACCGTTGCCTTCCGAAGAAGGACTTTGTATACACAAAGTCACAACATATATATATATATATATATATATATATATATATATGCCAATTAAAAAAAATTTAAACATCCTTACCTTTACTCGTAAAGATGTGAAGGATATCCACAGAGGACAGGAGCGCCCTTTGTGAAAAGAGCCTCGCTGTCCTCTTCAGGCGGCTGGTGGAGAGTCCAAGGTCGGCGAGGAAACTCTCGTTGCCTTTATACCACTTCCCTCTAGCGCCAGTCGGGAATCCCAGAAACTCCACCTCTTCCACATTCGTCATCTCCTTCACTTGTTCTTCCAGATGTTGATACTTCCGGACCTTCTCTGCCGCAGCGTCACCTAGAGATGACAAACCACTTTCGTAGCGAATGGTTACATCCACTACTTTCGCCCGATTCTCCTTAACTACAACCAAATCCGGCTTAAAGAGTTCATTGTTGTTATCCCTGAGGTTCGGTTCCATATATACTAACCACCCCAGTCTCTTGGCCTCTTCAGCCAGCATTCCACATAAGATGTTATGCCTACGAATTCGGGCCTCCTGAACTGCTGGGCAGTATCCGATAATATGAGAACAAGTTTCCCACTCCGCAGGACAATGCCTGCACCCCTTCGGAACCCCTTCTCCAGCCCCTGCGCCAAATACTCCCTAGTGGGATAGACATTGGCCCGCAGCTGTATTGCTGTTAATAACTTCCTGTGGGGAATACCCCGGTAATGAACGAGCCAATCATTACTGATGTTATCATTTTCAAAGTTCTTTATACCGCGGCCTTGTGATCTTAGATTGGCCCAATTTTCTACTTCTCTTTTCCTCCACTTGCTAGGAACCGGATAGATGATCCTGGGTGATGACGTTTCCCATTCGGATGAAGCCTCGCCGCCTCCCAGTACAACTGGAATTGCCATCGGGAGTTCTTCTCCGATGGATGGAATCTTATCGGCCCTTCCTCCAGCGGCGATCCAGACCTTGTTATATTCCCTCTGGATCCCCTCTTTGAGAACAATAGTCCTCGTGATGTTATCGGAGGACTGGGCAACTCGGTGCAACCGGCGAGCCTGTATATTTGGAATCTGGCTCGCCAGCCGCGCAATTCCTAAGCCGCCATCACTTGTGCTGGCATATAAGATGGCGTCACATGTGCTGGGAAGTAAGTGAAGCCAGCTCTTCACTGCCGATCTAATGGCAAGGTCCAGGGCCTGGAGGTAGGAGGCGTTTACTGCCGCATGATCTGCTGCATACAGCACCCGTGGGACTGCATACCTCTTCAAGATTTCTGCCTTCTGCAGTGGCTTTAATGGGGCTGCCCCGATGCTCTTCACCCAGGTGTCAAGCTTTTCTTTCAGCTCCGGCTTCGAGAGTCCGACCCACGGGTCTACTCCCAGGCCCAAATATTTCTCGGAGCTACCGGGCTCAATTAGATGGAGTTGAGCCCCTTCAATTTCCCATGGGTCGCAATTGTTGACAGTGTAAGAGTCTTTCGTGGGCCTTATCAAAAACCCATGGCATTTTCCAGCTTGCACCTTCAGCCCTGTAGCGTGACAAAACTCTTCCACCACCTGCAAACTCTTCTGCATGCCCTCCCACGAGTCACCCAGCAGAACGAGATCATCTGCAAACGCCAATGATGATACCAAGCTGTTACCATATTTGAATCCTTCCTTGATCTCTTCCAACTTACATAGCAGTGGATCTACTGCTAGGTTGAACAACAATGGGGACATTGGATCTCCCTGCTTCACCCCGGTGAGGATCTTAACCTTCTCCGAGCAGGTCTCCCCAACCTCAAGCCTCGTCGCACAGTTGTTATAAGAATCGGCGATGATGTCAGTTATATGATCATCAACGCCCTTCTGTCGGAGGACCTCGAGGATGTGATGATGACTGACCGAATCAAAGGCTTTTGCCAGGTCCACGAAGACGACCGCCAGCGTCTTATGATCTCTCTTCACGTGCCGTATAAGCACTTGCAGGAGCTTCAGGTTCTCCGCACAGCCTGGGGCTGAGAGAAACCCTCGTTGGCGGCTGTTAATCGGGCAGGCTCGCCGCGGTCGTGCTGTCAGGATCCGTGAGAACAGTCTTAAGATTACCGACCCGATGGTAATGGGCCGCCAATTATTGATGTCCTCGATCTTTTTCGGATCCGCGGATTTAGGTATTAAGATTGTTCTACATTCTTTGACCCCATCTGGGATCCTTCCAGCCAGCAGCCATAGGTTGAACAATTGAGCCAAGTGGCTCCCCTGAGGGTCCTTTTTAATAACATCCCTCAGGGAGAGGCCGTCTGGTCCGGGAGCGGAGTTCTTATTCATTTCCGCGATGTTTTTCATGACCTCTTTTGGGGAGATCATCTTATTGAATGCAGAATTTTCCGCCACACCAGCACTCCGGAAGACGCTCAAGCCAGCAAACGGTGATCTCTCTTCCCACTTCCTCCGAAACGCGTCATATAGCTCGCTCATTGGAAGGGGGCACTTCAGTGCCTCGACGTTATCCAAAATGATACCAGCGAGCTTCTTGCGATCTATCTCAAAGAGCCGCTGGTATCGGAGATACAACCCTCTTCTCACCGCCCTGTTCTTCATCCACCTTCTCTCCTCCCTCGCAGGTGCAGGTTTTGCTTGGTGCTTCCTTCATTGTTTCAGTTTTGCTACGGCAATCTGCCCCGCCAGCTGTGACAACCACTCTACTGCTGATGCTTCGATGACTCTCCGGGCGTCCTCGCCATCCTCCAAGATCCTCCTACGTGCGATCATATTGCTTGCCGGCAGGGACCCTGCTCGTACCTTCTCTGCCATGACCTTCCTATATTCCGTTCTTATCATTTCCTTCCTTTCCTTCTCCACCGGGGATTCCCCACCGCGCTCCATCGCAGCTCTTCTTGGCGTTGCCGCTGTCTTGGCAGCCGCTGCAGGCTGTCTTCTTTTATCACTGATCTGCTTTGCCGTTTTCGTGGGCAAATGCTCCCCGATCAGTTTATTGATGAAGCGCTCGTTCTTAAACCTTTCTTCCAACTCCAGCAGCAGAGCCGTCTCTTCCTCCGTCCAGCAGCTTCTGTGCATTCCTCGCAGGCTCTTTCCCTTCGGTCGAGCTGCTTCAGTCCTCTCCAGATTCCTAACTTGTGGGTGCATAAGCCGCTTATGCTGAGACATGCCGCTCTTGGTCTTAAATTGCCGGTCACATTCCCCACAGCGCCACATTCCAGGTTCCTCCGGGGCTTCCTCCTGACTGTGGATTTCTGGGGCTCCCTGGCACTTCGGAAAGCGGCAGGCAATACTATGATGTTTCACATTTGTCCTGCCACAACGGGAGCACTGAAAGAGGATTCGTTGCCGGCCATGGGCCCTCCTGAGATGATCAACTAGAGCCGCGACTTTCCCCATCCTGGTGCCACAGCAAGGACATGCTGGATGTTGATCGGGGATCTTCACGACTGGTGTTCCCACATCAGTCGTTCCCCCCACAGCACCAAGGATGGGACTCACTACCTCAATTGATAAAATTGCGGGGCCGGAGGGAGATCCTGGTTCCACGTCTACCACATCCTCCTCTGGTGCTTCTACAGCTCCAGTCATCGGAGGTGATCCAACGGGTTCCAAGACCTCATAAACCTCCGGCAGATCTTTGATGCAATCCCAGGTCGGATCGGGACAAGTCCCTTCCCACTTAGTAACTATGGCCCCATTATTGAACCATGGAACATTCCATGGAACCTTTTCCGAGTTGGGCTTGGTAGGCGGCCCGTCCGCCCGAGTCCAATTTGGTGAAGCGTCATCTGGGGACTAGATCCCATGTCCCAACTATCCTGGCTCAACCACAAGGGAGCCGGGCAAGAGCAAAATTCAACGGTACAGAAGACAGAGCAAGCCCCATGTCGTCTGTGTGAAGAATTTTACCGTTGCCTTCCGAAGAAGGACTTTGTATACACAAAGTCACAACATATATATATATATATATATATATATATATATATATGCCAATTAAAAAAAATTTAAACATCCTTACCTTTACTCGTAAAGATGTGAAGGATATCCACAGAGGACAGGAGCGCCCTTTGTGAAAAGAGCCTCGCTGTCCTCTTCAGGCGGCTGGTGGAGAGTCCAAGGTCGGCGAGGAAACTCTCGTTGCCTTTATACCACTTCCCTCTAGCGCCAGTCGGGAATCCCAGAAACTCCACCTCTTCCACATTCGTCATCTCCTTCACTTGTTCTTCCAGATGTTGATACTTCCGGACCTTCTCTGCCGCAGCGTCACCTAGAGATGACAAACCACTTTCGTAGCGAATGGTTACATCCACTACTTTCGCCCGATTCTCCTTAACTACAACCAAATCCGGCTTAAAGAGTTCATTGTTGTTATCCCTGAGGTTCGGTTCCATATATACTAACCACCCCAGTCTCTTGGCCTCTTCAGCCAGCATTCCACATAAGATGTTATGCCTACGAATTCGGGCCTCCTGAACTGCTGGGCAGTATCCGATAATATGAGAACAAGTTTCCCACTCCGCAGGACAATGCCTGCACCCCTTCGGAACCCCTTCTCCAGCCCCTGCGCCAAATACTCCCTAGTGGGATAGACATTGGCCCGCAGCTGTATTGCTGTTAATAACTTCCTGTGGGGAATACCCCGGTAATGAACGAGCCAATCATTACTGATGTTATCATTTTCAAAGTTCTTTATACCGCGGCCTTGTGATCTTAGATTGGCCCAATTTTCTACTTCTCTTTTCCTCCACTTGCTAGGAACCGGATAGATGATCCTGGGTGATGACGTTTCCCATTCGGATGAAGCCTCGCCGCCTCCCAGTACAACTGGAATTGCCATCGGGAGTTCTTCTCCGACGGATGGAATCTTATCGGCCCTTCCTCCAGCGGCGATCCAGACCTTGTTATATTCCCTCTGGATCCCCTCTTTGAGAACAATAGTCCTCGTGATGTTATCGGAGGACTGGGCAACTCGGTGCAACCGGCGAGCCTGTATATTTGGAATCTGGCTCGCCAGCCGCGCAATTCCTAAGCCGCCATCACTTGTGCTGGCATATAAGATGGCGTCACATGTGCTGGGAAGTAAGTGAAGCCAGCTCTTCACTGCCGATCTAATGGCAAGGTCCAGGGCCTGGAGGTAGGAGGCGTTTACTGCCGCATGATCTGCTGCATACAGCACCCGTGGGACTGCATACCTCTTCAAGATTTCTGCCTTCTGCAGTGGCTTTAATGGGGCTGCCCCGATGTTCTTCACCCAGGTGTCAAGCTTTTCTTTCAGCTCTGGCTTCGAGAGTCCGACCCACGGGTCTACTCCCAGGCCCAAATATTTCTCGGAGCTACCGGGCTCAATTAGATGGAGTTGAGCCCCTTCAATTTCCCATGGGTCGCAATTGTTGACAGTGTAAGAGTCTTTCGTGGGCCTTATCAAAAACCCATGGCATTTTCCAGCTTGCACCTTCAGCCCTGTAGCGTGACAAAACTCTTCCACCACCTGCAAACTCTTCTGCATGCCCTCCCACGAGTCACCCAGCAGAACGAGATCATCTGCAAACGCCAATGATGATACCAAGCTGTTACCATATTTGAATCCTTCCTTGATCTCTTCCAACTTACATAGCAGTGGATCTACTGCTAGGTTGAACAACAATGGGGACATTGGATCTCCCTGCTTCACCCCGGTGAGGATCTTAACCTTCTCCGAGCAGGTCTCCCCAACCTCAAGCCTCGTCGCACAGTTGTTATAAGAATCGGCGATGATGTCAGTTATATGATCATCAACGCCCTTCTGTCGGAGGACCTCGAGGATGTGATGATGACTGACCGAATCAAAGGCTTTTGCCAGGTCCACGAAGACGACCGCCAGCGTCTTATGATCTCTCTTCGCGTGCCGTATAAGCACTTGCAGGAGCTTCAGGTTCTCCGCACAGCCTGGGGCTGAGAGAAACCCTCGTTGGCGGCTGTTAATCGGGCAGGCTCGCCGCGGTCGTGCTGTCAGGATCCATGAGAACAGTCTTAAGATTACCGACCCGATGGTAATGGGCCGCCAATTATTGATGTCCTCGATCTTTTTCGGATCCGCGGATTTAGGTATTAAGATTGTTCTACATTCTTTGACCCCATCTGGGATCCTTCCAGCCAGCAGCCATAGGTTGAACAATTGAGCCAAGTGGCTCCCCTGAGGGTCCTTTTTAATAACATCCCTCAGGGAGAGGCCGTCTGGTCCGGGAGCGGAGTTCTTATTCATTTCCGCGATGTTTTTCATGACCTCTTTTGGGGAGATCATCTTATTGAATGCAGAATTTTCCGCCACACCAGCACTCCGGAAGACGCTCAAGCCAGCAAACGGTGATCTCTCTTCCCACTTCCTCCGAAACGCGTCATATAGCTCGCTCATTGGAAGGGGGCACTTCAGTGCCTCGACGTTATCCAAAATGATACCAGCGAGCTTCTTGCGATCTATCTCAAAGAGCCGCTGGTATCGGAGATACAACCCTCTTCTCACCGCCCTGTTCTTCATCCACCTTCTCTCCTCCCTCGCAGGTGCAGGTTTTGCTTGGTGCTTCCTTCATTGTTTCAGTTTTGCTACGGCAATCTGCCCCGCCAGCTGTGACAACCACTCTACTGCTGATGCTTCGATGACTCTCCGGGCGTCCTCGCCATCCTCCAAGATCCTCCTACGTGCGATCATATTGCTTGCCGGCAGGGACCCTGCTCGTACCTTCTCTGCCATGACCTTCCTATATTCCGTTCTTATCATTTCCTTCCTTTCCTTCTCCACCGGGGATTCCCCACCGCGCTCCATCGCAGCTCTTCTTGGCGTTGCCGCTGTCTTGGCAGCCGCTGCAGGCTGTCTTCTTTTATCACTGATCTGCTTTGCCGTTTTCGTGGGCAAATGCTCCCCGATCAGTTTATTGATGAAGCGCTCGTTCTTAAACCTTTCTTCCAACTCCAGCAGCAGAGCCGTCTCTTCCTCCGTCCAGCAGCTTCTGTGCATTCCTCGCAGGCTCTTTCCCTTCGGTCGAGCTGCTTCAGTCCTCTCCAGATTCCTAACTTGTGGGTGCATAAGCCGCTTATGCTGAGACATGCCGCTCTTGGTCTTAAATTGCCGGTCACATTCCCCACAGCGCCACATTCCAGGTTCCTCCGGGGCTTCCTCCTGACTGTGGATTTCTGGGGCTCCCTGGCACTTCGGAAAGCGGCAGGCAATACTATGATGTTTCACATTTGTCCTGCCACAACGGGAGCACTGAAAGAGGATTCGTTGCCGGCCATGGGCCCTCCTGAGATGATCAACTAGAGCCGCGACTTTCCCCATCCTGGTGCCACAGCAAGGACATGCTGGATGTTGATCGGGGATCTTCACGACTGGTGTTCCCACATCAGTCGTTCCCCCCACAGCACCAAGGATGGGACTCACTACCTCAATTGATAAAATTGCGGGGCCGGAGGGAGATCCTGGTTCCACGTCTACCACATCCTCCTCTGGTGCTTCTACAGCTCCAGTCATCGGAGGTGATCCAACGGGTTCCAAGACCTCATAAACCTCCGGCAGATCTTTGATGCAATCCCAGGGCGGATCGGGACAAGTCCCTTCCCACTTAGTAACTATGGCCCCATTATTGAACCATGGAACATTCCATGGAACCTTTTCCGAGTTGGGCTTGGTAGGCGGCCCGTCCGCCCGAGTCCAATTTGGTGAAGCGTCATCTGGGGACTAGATCCCATGTCCCAACTATCCTGGCTCAACCACAAGGGAGCCGGGCAAGAGCAAAATTCAACGGTACAGAAGACAGAGCAAGCCCCATGTCGTCTGTGTGAAGAATTTTACCGTTGCCTTCCGAAGAAGGACTTTGTATACACAAAGTCACAACATATATATATATATATATATATATATATATATATATGCCAATTAAAAAAAATTTAAACATCCTTACCTTTACTCGTAAAGATGTGAAGGATATCCACAGAGGACAGGAGCGCCCTTTGTGAAAAGAGCCTCGCTGTCCTCTTCAGGCGGCTGGTGGAGAGTCCAAGGTCGGCGAGGAAACTCTCGTTGCCTTTATACCACTTCCCTCTAGCGCCAGTCGGGAATCCCAGAAACTCCACCTCTTCCACATTCGTCATCTCCTTCACTTGTTCTTCCAGATGTTGATACTTCCGGACCTTCTCTGCCGCAGCGTCACCTAGAGATGACAAACCACTTTCGTAGCGAATGGTTACATCCACTACTTTCGCCCGATTCTCCTTAACTACAACCAAATCCGGCTTAAAGAGTTCATTGTTGTTATCCCTGAGGTTCGGTTCCATATATACTAACCACCCCAGTCTCTTGGCCTCTTCAGCCAGCATTCCACATAAGATGTTATGCCTACGAATTCGGGCCTCCTGAACTGCTGGGCAGTATCCGATAATATGAGAACAAGTTTCCCACTCCGCAGGACAATGCCTGCACCCCTTCGGAACCCCTTCTCCAGCCCCTGCGCCAAATACTCCCTAGTGGGATAGACATTGGCCCGCAGCTGTATTGCTGTTAATAACTTCCTGTGGGGAATACCCCGGTAATGAACGAGCCAATCATTACTGATGTTATCATTTTCAAAGTTCTTTATACCGCGGCCTTGTGATCTTAGATTGGCCCAATTTTCTACTTCTCTTTTCCTCCACTTGCTAGGAACCGGATAGATGATCCTGGGTGATGACGTTTCCCATTCGGATGAAGCCTCGCCGCCTCCCAGTACAACTGGAATTGCCATCGGGAGTTCTTCTCCGACGGATGGAATCTTATCGGCCCTTCCTCCAGCGGCGATCCAGACCTTGTTATATTCCCTCTGGATCCCCTCTTTGAGAACAATAGTCCTCGTGATGTTATCGGAGGACTGGGCAACTCGGTGCAACCGGCGAGCCTGTATATTTGGAATCTGGCTCGCCAGCCGCGCAATTCCTAAGCCGCCATCACTTGTGCTGGCATATAAGATGGCGTCACATGTGCTGGGAAGTAAGTGAAGCCAGCTCTTCACTGCCGATCTAATGGCAAGGTCCAGGGCCTGGAGGTAGGAGGCGTTTACTGCCGCATGATCTGCTGCATACAGCACCCGTGGGACTGCATACCTCTTCAAGATTTCTGCCTTCTGCAGTGGCTTTAATGGGGCTGCCCCGATGTTCTTCACCCAGGTGTCAAGCTTTTCTTTCAGCTCCGGCTTCGAGAGTCCGACCCACGGGTCTACTCCCAGGCCCAAATATTTCTCGGAGCTACCGGGCTCAATTAGATGGAGTTGAGCCCCTTCAATTTCCCATGGGTCGCAATTGTTGACAGTGTAAGAGTCTTTCGTGGGCCTTATCAAAAACCCATGGCATTTTCCAGCTTGCACCTTCAGCCCTGTAGCGTGACAAAACTCTTCCACCACCTGCAAACTCTTCTGCATGCCCTCCCACGAGTCACCCAGCAGAACGAGATCATCTGCAAACGCCAATGATGATACCAAGCTGTTACCATATTTGAATCCTTCCTTGATCTCTTCCAACTTACATAGCAGTGGATCTACTGCTAGGTTGAACAACAATGGGGACATTGGATCTCCCTGCTTCACCCCGGTGAGGATCTTAACCTTCTCCGAGCAGGTCTCCCCAACCTCAAGCCTCGTCGCACAGTTGTTATAAGAATCGGCGATGATGTCAGTTATATGATCATCAACGCCCTTCTGTCGGAGGACCTCGAGGATGTGATGATGACTGACCGAATCAAAGGCTTTTGCCAGGTCCACGAAGACGACCGCCAGCGTCTTATGATCTCTCTTCGCGTGCCGTATAAGCACTTGCAGGAGCTTCAGGTTCTCCGCACAGCCTGGGGCTGAGAGAAACCCTCGTTGGCGGCTGTTAATCGGGCAGGCTCGCCGCGGTCGTGCTGTCAGGATCCGTGAGAACAGTCTTAAGATTACCGACCCGATGGTAATGGGCCGCCAATTATTGATGTCCTCGATCTTTTTCGGATCCGCGGATTTAGGTATTAAGATTGTTCTACATTCTTTGACCCCATCTGGGATCCTTCCAGCCAGCAGCCATAGGTTGAACAATTGAGCCAAGTGGCTCCCCTGAGGGTCCTTTTTAATAACATCCCTCAGGGAGAGGCCGTCTGGTCCGGGAGCGGAGTTCTTACTCATTTCCGCGATGTTTTTCATGACCTCTTTTGGGGAGATCATCTTATTGAATGCAGAATTTTCCGCCACACCAGCACTCCGGAAGACGCTCAAGCCAGCAAACGGTGATCTCTCTTCCCACTTCCTCCGAAACGCGTCATATAGCTCGCTCATTGGAAGGGGGCACTTCAGTGCCTCGACGTTATCCAAAATGATACCAGCGAGCTTCTTGCGATCTATCTCAAAGAGCCGCTGGTATCGGAGATACAACCCTCTTCTCACCGCCCTGTTCTTCATCCACCTTCTCTCCTCCCTCGCAGGTGCAGGTTTTGCTTGGTGCTTCCTTCATTGTTTCAGTTTTGCTACGGCAATCTGCCCCGCCAGCTGTGACAACCACTCTACTGCTGATGCTTCGATGACTCTCCGGGCGTCCTCGCCATCCTCCAAGATCCTCCTACGTGCGATCATATTGCTTGCCGGCAGGGACCCTGCTCGTACCTTCTCTGCCATGACCTTCCTATATTCCGTTCTTATCATTTCCTTCCTTTCCTTCTCCACCGGGGATTCCCCACCGCGCTCCATCGCAGCTCTTCTTGGCGTTGCCGCTGTCTTGGCAGCCGCTGCAGGCTGTCTTCTTTTATCACTGATCTGCTTTGCCGTTTTCGTGGGCAAATGCTCCCCGATCAGTTTATTGATGAAGCGCTCGTTCTTAAACCTTTCTTCCAACTCCAGCAGCAGAGCCGTCTCTTCCTCCGTCCAGCAGCTTCTGTGCATTCCTCGCAGGCTCTTTCCCTTCGGTCGAGCTGCTTCAGTCCTCTCCAGATTCCTAACTTGTGGGTGCATAAGCCGCTTATGCTGAGACATGCCGCTCTTGGTCTTAAATTGCCGGTCACATTCCCCACAGCGCCACATTCCAGGTTCCTCCGGGGCTTCCTCCTGACTGTGGATTTCTGGGGCTCCCTGGCACTTCGGAAAGCGGCAGGCAATACTATGATGTTTCACATTTGTCCTGCCACAACGGGAGCACTGAAAGAGGATTCGTTGCCGGCCATGGGCCCTCCTGAGATGATCAACTAGAGCCGCGACTTTCCCCATCCTGGTGCCACAGCAAGGACATGCTGGATGTTGATCGGGGATCTTCACGACTGGTGTTCCCACATCAGTCGTTCCCCCCACAGCACCAAGGATGGGACTCACTACCTCAATTGATAAAATTGCGGGGCCGGAGGGAGATCCTGCTTCCACGTCTACCACATCCTCCTCTGGTGCTTCTACAGCTCCAGTCATCGGAGGTGATCCAACGGGTTCCAAGACCTCATAAACCTCCGGCAGATCTTTGATGCAATCCCAGGGCGGATCGGGACAAGTCCCTTCCCACTTAGTAACTATGGCCCCATTATTGAACCATGGAACATTCCATGGAACCTTTTCCGAGTTGGGCTTGGTAGGCGGCCCGTCCGCCCGAGTCCAATTTGGTGAAGCGTCATCTGGGGACTAGATCCCATGTCCCAACTATCCTGGCTCAACCACAAGGGAGCCGGGCAAGAGCAAAATTCAACGGTACAGAAGACAGAGCAAGCCCCATGTCGTCTGTGTGAAGAATTTTACCGTTGCCTTCCGAAGAAGGACTTTGTATACACAAAGTCACAACATATATATATATATATATATATATATATATATATATGCCAATTAAAAAAAATTTAAACATCCTTACCTTTACTCGTAAAGATGTGAAGGATATCCACAGAGGACAGGAGCGCCCTTTGTGAAAAGAGCCTCGCTGTCCTCTTCAGGCGGCTGGTGGAGAGTCCAAGGTCGGCGAGGAAACTCTCGTTGCCTTTATACCACTTCCCTCTAGCGCCAGTCGGGAATCCCAGAAACTCCACCTCTTCCACATTCGTCATCTCCTTCACTTGTTCTTCCAGATGTTGATACTTCCGGACCTTCTCTGCCGCAGCGTCACCTAGAGATGACAAACCACTTTCGTAGCGAATGGTTACATCCACTACTTTCGCCCGATTCTCCTTAACTACAACCAAATCCGGCTTAAAGAGTTCATTGTTGTTATCCCTGAGGTTCGGTTCCATATATACTAACCACCCCAGTCTCTTGGCCTCTTCAGCCAGCATTCCACATAAGATGTTATGCCTACGAATTCGGGCCTCCTGAACTGCTGGGCAGTATCCGATAATATGAGAACAAGTTTCCCACTCCGCAGGACAATGCCTGCACCCCTTCGGAACCCCTTCTCCAGCCCCTGCGCCAAATACTCCCTAGTGGGATAGACATTGGCCCGCAGCTGTATTGCTGTTAATAACTTCCTGTGGGGAATACCCCGGTAATGAACGAGCCAATCATTACTGATGTTATCATTTTCAAAGTTCTTTATACCGCGGCCTTGTGATCTTAGATTGGCCCAATTTTCTACTTCTCTTTTCCTCCACTTGCTAGGAACCGGATAGATGATCCTGGGTGATGACGTTTCCCATTCGGATGAAGCCTCGCCGCCTCCCAGTACAACTGGAATTGCCATCGGGAGTTCTTCTCCGACGGATGGAATCTTATCGGCCCTTCCTCCAGCGGCGATCCAGACCTTGTTATATTCCCTCTGGATCCCCTCTTTGAGAACAATAGTCCTCGTGATGTTATCGGAGGACTGGGCAACTCGGTGCAACCGGCGAGCCTGTATATTTGGAATCTGGCTCGCCAGCCGCGCAATTCCTAAGCCGCCATCACTTGTGCTGGCATATAAGATGGCGTCACATGTGCTGGGAAGTAAGTGAAGCCAGCTCTTCACTGCCGATCTAATGGCAAGGTCCAGGGCCTGGAGGTAGGAGGCGTTTACTGCCGCATGATCTGCTGCATACAGCACCCGTGGGACTGCATACCTCTTCAAGATTTCTGCCTTCTGCAGTGGCTTTAATGGGGCTGCCCCGATGTTCTTCACCCAGGTGTCAAGCTTTTCTTTCAGCTCCGGCTTCGAGAGTCCGACCCACGGGTCTACTCCCAGGCCCAAATATTTCTCGGAGCTACCGGGCTCAATTAGATGGAGTTGAGCCCCTTCAATTTCCCATGGGTCGCAATTGTTGACAGTGTAAGAGTCTTTCGTGGGCCTTATCAAAAACCCATGGCATTTTCCAGCTTGCACCTTCAGCCCTGTAGCGTGACAAAACTCTTCCACCACCTGCAAACTCTTCTGCATGCCCTCCCACGAGTCACCCAGCAGAACGAGATCATCTGCAAACGCCAATGATGATACCAAGCTGTTACCATATTTGAATCCTTCCTTGATCTCTTCCAACTTACATAGCAGTGGATCTACTGCTAGGTTGAACAACAATGGGGACATTGGATCTCCCTGCTTCACCCCGGTGAGGATCTTAACCTTCTCCGAGCAGGTCTCCCCAACCTCAAGCCTCGTCGCACAGTTGTTATAAGAATCGGCGATGATGTCAGTTATATGATCATCAACGCCCTTCTGTCGGAGGACCTCGAGGATGTGATGATGACTGACCGAATCAAAGGCTTTTGCCAGGTCCACGAAGACGACCGCCAGCGTCTTATGATCTCTCTTCGCGTGCCGTATAAGCACTTGCAGGAGCTTCAGGTTCTCCGCACAGCCTGGGGCTGAGAGAAACCCTCGTTGGCGGCTGTTAATCGGGCAGGCTCGCCGCGGTCGTGCTGTCAGGATCCGTGAGAACAGTCTTAAGATTACCGACCCGATGGTAATGGGCCGCCAATTATTAATGTCCTCGATCTTTTTCGGATCCGCGGATTTAGGTATTAAGATTGTTCTACATTCTTTGACCCCATCTGGGATCCTTCCAGCCAGCAGCCATAGGTTGAACAATTGAGCCAAGTGGCTCCCCTGAGGGTCCTTTTTAATAACATCCCTCAGGGAGAGGCCGTCTGGTCCGGGAGCGGAGTTCTTATTCATTTCCGCGATGTTTTTCATGACCTCTTTTGGGGAGATCATCTTATTGAATGCAGAATTTTCCGCCACACCAGCACTCCGGAAGACGCTCAAGCCAGCAAACGGTGATCTCTCTTCCCACTTCCTCCGAAACGCGTCATATAGCTCGCTCATTGGAAGGGGGCACTTCAGTGCCTCGACGTTATCCAAAATGATACCAGCGAGCTTCTTGCGATCTATCTCAAAGAGCCGCTGGTATCGGAGATACAACCCTCTTCTCACCGCCCTGTTCTTCATCCACCTTCTCTCCTCCCTCGCAGGTGCAGGTTTTGCTTGGTGCTTCCTTCATTGTTTCAGTTTTGCTACGGCAATCTGCCCCGCCAGCTGTGACAACCACTCTACTGCTGATGCTTCGATGACTCTCCGGGCGTCCTCGCCATCCTCCAAGATCCTCCTACGTGCGATCATATTGCTTGCCGGCAGGGACCCTGCTCGTACCTTCTCTGCCATGACCTTCCTATATTCCGTTCTTATCATTTCCTTCCTTTCCTTCTCCACCGGGGATTCCCCACCGCGCTCCATCGCAGCTCTTCTTGGCGTTGCCGCTGTCTTGGCAGCCGCTGCAGGCTGTCTTCTTTTATCACTGATCTGCTTTGCCGTTTTCGTGGGCAAATGCTCCCCGATCAGTTTATTGATGAAGCGCTCGTTCTTAAACCTTTCTTCCAACTCCAGCAGCAGAGCCGTCTCTTCCTCCGTCCAGCAGCTTCTGTGCATTCCTCGCAGGCTCTTTCCCTTCGGTCGAGCTGCTTCAGTCCTCTCCAGATTCCTAACTTGTGGGTGCATAAGCCGCTTATGCTGAGACATGCCGCTCTTGGTCTTAAATTGCCGGTCACATTCCCCACAGCGCCACATTCCAGGTTCCTCCGGGGCTTCCTCCTGACTGTGGATTTCTGGGGCTCCCTGGCACTTCGGAAAGCGGCAGGCAATACTATGATGTTTCACATTTGTCCTGCCACAACGGGAGCACTGAAAGAGGATTCGTTGCCGGCCATGGGCCCTCCTGAGATGATCAACTAGAGCCGCGACTTTCCCCATCCTGGTGCCACAGCAAGGACATGCTGGATGTTGATCGGGGATCTTCACGACTGGTGTTCCCACATCAGTCGTTCCCCCCACAGCACCAAGGATGGGACTCACTACCTCAATTGATAAAATTGCGGGGCCGGAGGGAGATCCTGCTTCCACGTCTACCACATCCTCCTCTGGTGCTTCTACAGCTCCAGTCATCGGAGGTGATCCAACGGGTTCCAAGACCTCATAAACCTCCGGCAGATCTTTGATGCAATCCCAGGGCGGATCGGGACAAGTCCCTTCCCACTTAGTAACTATGGCCCCATTATTGAACCATGGAACATTCCATGGAACCTTTTCCGAGTTGGGCTTGGTAGGCGGCCCGTCCGCCCGAGTCCAATTTGGTGAAGCGTCATCTGGGGACTAGATCCCATGTCCCAACTATCCTGGCTCAACCACAAGGGAGCCGGGCAAGAGCAAAATTCAACGGTACAGAAGACAGAGCAAGCCCCATGTCGTCTGTGTGAAGAATTTTACCGTTGCCTTCCGAAGAAGGACTTTGTATACACAAAGTCACAACATATATATATATATATATATATATATATATATATATATATGCCAATTAAAAAAAATTTAAACATCCTTACCTTTACTCGTAAAGATGTGAAGGATATCCACAGAGGACAGGAGCGCCCTTTGTGAAAAGAGCCTCGCTGTCCTCTTCAGGCGGCTGGTGGAGAGTCCAAGGTCGGCGAGGAAACTCTCGTTGCCTTTATACCACTTCCCTCTAGCGCCAGTCGGGAATCCCAGAAACTCCACCTCTTCCACATTCGTCATCTCCTTCACTTGTTCTTCCAGATGTTGATACTTCCGGACCTTCTCTGCCGCAGCGTCACCTAGAGATGACAAACCACTTTCGTAGCGAATGGTTACATCCACTACTTTCGCCCGATTCTCCTTAACTACAACCAAATCCGGCTTAAAGAGTTCATTGTTGTTATCCCTGAGGTTCGGTTCCATATATACTAACCACCCCAGTCTCTTGGCCTCTTCAGCCAGCATTCCACATAAGATGTTATGCCTACGAATTCGGGCCTCCTGAACTGCTGGGCAGTATCCGATAATATGAGAACAAGTTTCCCACTCCGCAGGACAATGCCTGCACCCCTTCGGAACCCCTTCTCCCAGCCCCTGCGCCAAATACTCCCTAGTGGGATAGACATTGGCCCGCAGCTGTATTGCTGTTAATAACTTCCTGTGGGGAATACCCCGGTAATGAACGAGCCAATCATTACTGATGTTATCATTTTCAAAGTTCTTTATACCGCGGCCTTGTGATCTTAGATTGGCCCAATTTTCTACTTCTCTTTTCCTCCACTTGCTAGGAACCGGATAGATGATCCTGGGTGATGACGTTTCCCATTCGGATGAAGCCTCGCCGCCTCCCAGTACAACTGGAATTGCCATCGGGAGTTCTTCTCCGACGGATGGAATCTTATCGGCCCTTCCTCCAGCGGCGATCCAGACCTTGTTATATTCCCTCTGGATCCCCTCTTTGAGAACAATAGTCCTCGTGATGTTATCGGAGGACTGGGCAACTCGGTGCAACCGGCGAGCCTGTATATTTGGAATCTGGCTCGCCAGCCGCGCAATTCCTAAGCCGCCATCACTTGTGCTGGCATATAAGATGGCGTCACATGTGCTGGGAAGTAAGTGAAGCCAGCTCTTCACTGCCGATCTAATGGCAAGGTCCAGGGCCTGGAGGTAGGAGGCGTTTACTGCCGCATGATCTGCTGCATACAGCACCCGTGGGACTGCATACCTCTTCAAGATTTCTGCCTTCTGCAGTGGCTTTAATGGGGCTGCCCCGATGTTCTTCACCCAGGTGTCAAGCTTTTCTTTCAGCTCCGGCTTCGAGAGTCCGACCCACGGGTCTACTCCCAGGCCCAAATATTTCTCGGAGCTACCGGGCTCAATTAGATGGAGTTGAGCCCCTTCAATTTCCCATGGGTCGCAATTGTTGACAGTGTAAGAGTCTTTCGTGGGCCTTATCAAAAACCCATGGCATTTTCCAGCTTGCACCTTCAGCCCTGTAGCGTGACAAAACTCTTCCACCACCTGCAAACTCTTCTGCATGCCCTCCCACGAGTCACCCAGCAGAACGAGATCATCTGCAAACGCCAATGATGATACCAAGCTGTTACCATATTTGAATCCTTCCTTGATCTCTTCCAACTTACATAGCAGTGGATCTACTGCTAGGTTGAACAACAATGGGGACATTGGATCTCCCTGCTTCACCCCGGTGAGGATCTTAACCTTCTCCGAGCAGGTCTCCCCAACCTCAAGCCTCGTCGCACAGTTGTTATAAGAATCGGCGATGATGTCAGTTATATGATCATCAACGCCCTTCTGTCGGAGGACCTCGAGGATGTGATGATGACTGACCGAATCAAAGGCTTTTGCCAGGTCCACGAAGACGACCGCCAGCGTCTTATGATCTCTCTTCGCGTGCCGTATAAGCACTTGCAGGAGCTTCAGGTTCTCCGCACAGCCTGGGGCTGAGAGAAACCCTCGTTGGCGGCTGTTAATCGGGCAGGCTCGCCGCGGTCGTGCTGTCAGGATCCATGAGAACAGTCTTAAGATTACCGACCCGATGGTAATGGGCCGCCAATTATTGATGTCCTCGATCTTTTTCGGATCCGCGGATTTAGGTATTAAGATTGTTCTACATTCTTTGACCCCATCTGGGATCCTTCCAGCCAGCAGCCATAGGTTGAACAATTGAGCCAAGTGGCTCCCCTGAGGGTCCTTTTTAATAACATCCCTCAGGGAGAGGCCGTCTGGTCCGGGAGCGGAGTTCTTATTCATTTCCGCGATGTTTTTCATGACCTCTTTTGGGGAGATCATCTTATTGAATGCAGAATTTTCCGCCACACCAGCACTCCGGAAGACGCTCAAGCCAGCAAACGGTGATCTCTCTTCCCACTTCCTCCGAAACGCGTCATATAGCTCGCTCATTGGAAGGGGGCACTTCAGTGCCTCGACGTTATCCAAAATGATACCAGCGAGCTTCTTGCGATCTATCTCAAAGAGCCGCTGGTATCGGAGATACAACCCTCTTCTCACCGCCCTGTTCTTCATCCACCTTCTCTCCTCCCTCGCAGGTGCAGGTTTTGCTTGGTGCTTCCTTCATTGTTTCAGTTTTGCTACGGCAATCTGCCCCGCCAGCTGTGACAACCACTCTACTGCTGATGCTTCGATGACTCTCCGGGCGTCCTCGCCATCCTCCAAGATCCTCCTACGTGCGATCATATTGCTTGCCGGCAGGGACCCTGCTCGTACCTTCTCTGCCATGACCTTCCTATATTCCGTTCTTATCATTTCCTTCCTTTCCTTCTCCACCGGGGATTCCCCACCGCGCTCCATCGCAGCTCTTCTTGGCGTTGCCGCTGTCTTGGCAGCCGCTGCAGGCTGTCTTCTTTTATCACTGATCTGCTTTGCCGTTTTCGTGGGCAAATGCTCCCCGATCAGTTTATTGATGAAGCGCTCGTTCTTAAACCTTTCTTCCAACTCCAGCAGCAGAGCCGTCTCTTCCTCCGTCCAGCAGCTTCTGTGCATTCCTCGCAGGCTCTTTCCCTTCGGTCGAGCTGCTTCAGTCCTCTCCAGATTCCTAACTTGTGGGTGCATAAGCCGCTTATGCTGAGACATGCCGCTCTTGGTCTTAAATTGCCGGTCACATTCCCCACAGCGCCACATTCCAGGTTCCTCCGGGGCTTCCTCCTGACTGTGGATTTCTGGGGCTCCCTGGCACTTCGGAAAGCGGCAGGCAATACTATGATGTTTCACATTTGTCCTGCCACAACGGGAGCACTGAAAGAGGATTCGTTGCCGGCCATGGGCCCTCCTGAGATGATCAACTAGAGCCGCGACTTTCCCCATCCTGGTGCCACAGCAAGGACATGCTGGATGTTGATCGGGGATCTTCACGACTGGTGTTCCCACATCAGTCGTTCCCCCCACAGCACCAAGGATGGGACTCACTACCTCAATTGATAAAATTGCGGGGCCGGAGGGAGATCCTGCTTCCACGTCTACCACATCCTCCTCTGGTGCTTCTACAGCTCCAGTCATCGGAGGTGATCCAACGGGTTCCAAGACCTCATAAACCTCCGGCAGATCTTTGATGCAATCCCAGGGCGGATCGGGACAAGTCCCTTCCCACTTAGTAACTATGGCCCCATTATTGAACCATGGAACATTCCATGGAACCTTTTCCGAGTTGGGCTTGGTAGGCGGCCCGTCCGCCCGAGTCCAATTTGGTGAAGCGTCATCTGGGGACTAGATCCCATGTCCCAACTATCCTGGCTCAACCACAAGGGAGCCGGGCAAGAGCAAAATTCAACGGTACAGAAGACAGAGCAAGCCCCATGTCGTCTGTGTGAAGAATTTTACCGTTGCCTTCCGAAGAAGGACTTTGTATACACAAAGTCACAACATATATATATATATATATATATATATATATATATATATATGCCAATTAAAAAAAATTTAAACATCCTTACCTTTACTCGTAAAGATGTGAAGGATATCCACAGAGGACAGGAGCGCCCTTTGTGAAAAGAGCCTCGCTGTCCTCTTCAGGCGGCTGGTGGAGAGTCCAAGGTCGGCGAGGAAACTCTCGTTGCCTTTATACCACTTCCCTCTAGCGCCAGTCGGGAATCCCAGAAACTCCACCTCTTCCACATTCGTCATCTCCTTCACTTGTTCTTCCAGATGTTGATACTTCCGGACCTTCTCTGCCGCAGCGTCACCTAGAGATGACAAACCACTTTCGTAGCGAATGGTTACATCCACTACTTTCGCCCGATTCTCCTTAACTACAACCAAATCCGGCTTAAAGAGTTGATTGTTGTTATCCCTGAGGTTCGGTTCCATATATACTAACCACCCCAGTCTCTTGGCCTCTTCAGCCAGCATTCCACATAAGATGTTATGCCTACGAATTCGGGCCTCCTGAACTGCTGGGCAGTATCCGATAATATGAGAACAAGTTTCCCACTCCGCAGGACAATGCCTGCACCCCTTCGGAACCCCTTCTCCAGCCCCTGCGCCAAATACTCCCTAGTGGGATAGACATTGGCCCGCAGCTGTATTGCTGTTAATAACTTCCTGTGGGGAATACCCCAGTAATGAACGAGCCAATCATTACTGATGTTATCATTTTCAAAGTTCTTTATACCGCGGCCTTGTGATCTTAGATTGGCCCAATTTTCTACTTCTCTTTTCCTCCACTTGCTAGGAACCGGATAGATGATCCTGGGTGATGACGTTTCCCATTCGGATGAAGCCTCGCCGCCTCCCAGTACAACTGGAATTGCCATCGGGAGTTCTTCTCCGATGGATGGAATCTTATTGGCCCTTCCTCCAGCGGCGATCCAGACCTTGTTATATTCCCTCTGGATCCCCTCTTTGAGAACAATAGTCCTCGTGATGTTATCGGAGGACTGGGCAACTCGGTGCAACCGGCGAGCCTGTATATTTGGAATCTGGCTCGCCAGCCGCGCAATTCCTAAGCCACCATCACTTGTGCTGGCATATAAGATGGCGTCACATGTGCTGGGAAGTAAGTGAAGCCAGCTCTTCACTGCCGATCTAATGGCAAGGTCCAGGGCCTGGAGGTAGGAGGCGTTTACTGCCGCATGATCTGCTGCATACAGCACCCGTGGGACTGCATACCTCTTCAAGATTTCTGCCTTCTGCAGTGGCTTTAATGGGGCTGCCCCGATGTTCTTCACCCAGGTGTCAAGCTTTTCTTTCAGCTCCGGCTTCGAGAGTCCGACCCACGGGTCTACTCCCAGGCCCAAATATTTCTCGGAGCTACCGGGCTCAATTAGATGGAGTTGAGCCCCTTCAATTTCCCATGGGTCGCAATTGTTGACAGTGTAAGAGTCTTTCGTGGGCCTTATCAAAAACCCATGGCATTTTCCAGCTTGCACCTTCAGCCCTGTAGCGTGACAAAACTCTTCCACCACCTGCAAACTCTTCTGCATGCCCTCCCACGAGTCACCCAGCAGAACGAGATCATCTGCAAACGCCAATGATGATACCAAGCTGTTACCATATTTGAATCCTTCCTTGATCTCTTCCAACTTACATAGCAGTGGATCTACTGCTAGGTTGAACAACAATGGGGACATTGGATCTCCCTGCTTCACCCCGGTGAGGATCTTAACCTTCTCCGAGCAGGTCTCCCCAACCTCAAGCCTCGTCGCACAGTTGTTATAAGAATCGGCGATGATGTCAGTTATATGATCATCAACGCCCTTCTGTCGGAGGACCTCGAGGACGTGACGATGACTGACCGAATCAAAGGCTTTTGCCAGGTCCACGAAGACGACCGCCAGCGTCTTATGATCTCTCTTCGCGTGCCGTATAAGCACTTGCAGGAGCTTCAGGTTCTCCGCACAGCCTGGGGCTGAGAGAAACCCTCGTTGGCGGCTGTTAATCGGGCAGGCTCGCCGCGGTCGTGCTGTCAGGATCCGTGAGAACAGTCTTAAGATTACCGACCCGATGGTAATGGGCCGCCAATTATTAATGTCCTCGATCTTTTTCGGATCCGCGGATTTAGGTATTAAGATTGTTCTACATTCTTTGACCCCATCTGGGATCCTTCCAGCCAGCAGCCATAGGTTGAACAATTGAGCCAAGTGGCTCCCCTGAGGGTCCTTTTTAATAACATCCCTCAGGGAGAGGCCGTCTGGTCCGGGAGCGGAGTTCTTATTCATTTCCGCGATGTTTTTCATGACCTCTTTTGGGGAGATCATCTTATTGAATGCAGAATTTTCCGCCACACCAGCACTCCGGAAGACGCTCAAGCCAGCAAACGGTGATCTCTCTTCCCACTTCCTCCGAAACGCGTCATATAGCTCGCTCATTGGAAGGGGGCACTTCAGTGCCTCGACGTTATCCAAAATGATACCAGCGAGCTTCTTGCGATCTATCTCAAAGAGCCGCTGGTATCGGAGATACAACCCTCTTCTCACCGCCCTGTTCTTCATCCACCTTCTCTCCTCCCTCGCAGGTGCAGGTTTTGCTTGGTGCTTCCTTCATTGTTTCAGTTTTGCTACGGCAATCTGCCCCGCCAGCTGTGACAACCACTCTACTGCTGATGCTTCGATGACTCTCCGGGCGTCCTCGCCATCCTCCAAGATCCTCCTACGTGCGATCATATTGCTTGCCGGCAGGGACCCTGCTCGTACCTTCTCTGCCATGACCTTCCTATATTCCGTTCTTATCATTTCCTTCCTTTCCTTCTCCACCGGGGATTCCCCACCGCGCTCCATCGCAGCTCTTCTTGGCGTTGCCGCTGTCTTGGCAGCCGCTGCAGGCTGTCTTCTTTTATCACTGATCTGCTTTGCCGTTTTCGTGGGCAAATGCTCCCCGATCAGTTTATTGATGAAGCGCTCGTTCTTAAACCTTTCTTCCAACTCCAGCAGCAGAGCCGTCTCTTCCTCCGTCCAGCAGCTTCTGTGCATTCCTCGCAGGCTCTTTCCCTTCGGTCGAGCTGCTTCAGTCCTCTCCAGATTCCTAACTTGTGGGTGCATAAGCCGCTTATGCTGAGACATGCCGCTCTTGGTCTTAAATTGCCGGTCACATTCCCCACAGCGCCACATTCCAGGTTCCTCCGGGGCTTCCTCCTGACTGTGGATTTCTGGGGCTCCCTGGCACTTCGGAAAGCGGCAGGCAATACTATGATGTTTCACATTTGTCCTGCCACAACGGGAGCACTGAAAGAGGATTCGTTGCCGGCCATGGGCCCTCCTGAGATGATCAACTAGAGCCGCGACTTTCCCCATCCTGGTGCCACAGCAAGGACATGCTGGATGTTGATCGGGGATCTTCACGACTGGTGTTCCCACATCAGTCGTTCCCCCCACAGCACCAAGGATGGGACTCACTACCTCAATTGATAAAATTGCGGGGCCGGAGGGAGATCCTGCTTCCACGTCTACCACATCCTCCTCTGGTGCTTCTACAGCTCCAGTCATCGGAGGTGATCCAACGGGTTCCAAGACCTCATAAACCTCCGGCAGATCTTTGATGCAATCCCAGGGTGGATCGGGACAAGTCCCTTCCCACTTAGTAACTATGGCCCCATTATTGAACCATGGAACATTCCATGGAACCTTTTCCGAGTTGGGCTTGGTAGGCGGCCCGTCCGCCCGAGTCCAATTTGGTGAAGCGTCATCTGGGGACTAGATCCCATGTCCCAACTATCCTGGCTCAACCACAAGGGAGCCGGGCAAGAGCAAAATTCAACGGTACAGAAGACAGAGCAAGCCCCATGTCGTCTGTGTGAAGAATTTTACCGTTGCCTTCCGAAGAAGGACTTTGTATACACAAAGTCACAACATATATATATATATATATATATATATATATATATATGCCAATTAAAAAAAATTTAAACATCCTTACCTTTACTCGTAAAGATGTGAAGGATATCCACAGAGGACAGGAGCGCCCTTTGTGAAAAGAGCCTCGCTGTCCTCTTCAGGTGGCTGGTGGAGAGTCCAAGGTCGGCGAGGAAACTCTCGTTGCCTTTATACCACTTCCCTCTAGCGCCAGTCGGGAATCCCAGAAACTCCACCTCTTCCACATTCGTCATCTCCTTCACTTGTTCTTCCAGATGTTGATACTTCCGGACCTTCTCTGCCGCAGCGTCACCTAGAGATGACAAACCACTTTCGTAGCGAATGGTTACATCCACTACTTTCGCCCGATTCTCCTTAACTACAACCAAATCCGGCTTAAAGAGTTGATTGTTGTTATCCCTGAGGTTCGGTTCCATATATACTAACCACCCCAGTCTCTTGGCCTCTTCAGCCAGCATTCCACATAAGATGTTATGCCTACGAATTCGGGCCTCCTGAACTGCTGGGCAGTATCCGATAATATGAGAACAAGTTTCCCACTCCGCAGGACAATGCCTGCACCCCTTCGGAACCCCTTCTCCAGCCCCTGCGCCAAATACTCCCTAGTGGGATAGACATTGGCCCGCAGCTGTATTGCTGTTAATAACTTCCTGTGGGGAATACCCCAGTAATGAACGAGCCAATCATTACTGATGTTATCATTTTCAAAGTTCTTTATACCGCGGCCTTGTGATCTTAGATTGGCCCAATTTTCTACTTCTCTTTTCCTCCACTTGCTAGGAACCGGATAGATGATCCTGGGTGATGACGTTTCCCATTCGGATGAAGCCTCGCCGCCTCCCAGTACAACTGGAATTGCCATCGGGAGTTCTTCTCCGATGGATGGAATCTTATTGGCCCTTCCTCCAGCGGCGATCCAGACCTTGTTATATTCCCTCTGGATCCCCTCTTTGAGAACAATAGTCCTCGTGATGTTATCGGAGGACTGGGCAACTCGGTGCAACCGGCGAGCCTGTATATTTGGAATCTGGCTCGCCAGCCGCGCAATTCCTAAGCCGCCATCACTTGTGCTGGCATATAAGATGGCGTCACATGTGCTGGGAAGTAAGTGAAGCCAGCTCTTCACTGCCGATCTAATGGCAAGGTCCAGGGCCTGGAGGTAGGAGGCGTTTACTGCCGCATGATCTGCTGCATACAGCACCCTTGGGACTGCATACCTCTTCAAGATTTCTGCCTTCTGCAGTGGCTTTAATGGGGCTGCCCCGATGCTCTTCACCCAGGTGTCAAGCTTTTCTTTCAGCTCCGGCTTCGAGAGTCCGACCCACGGGTCTACTCCCAGGCCCAAATATTTCTCGGAGCTACCGGGCTCAATTAGATGGAGTTGAGCCCCTTCAATTTCCCATGGGTCGCAATTGTTGACAGTGTAAGAGTCTTTCGTGGGCCTTATCAAAAACCCATGGCATTTTCCAGCTTGCACCTTCAGCCCTGTAGCGTGACAAAACTCTTCCACCACCTGCAAACTCTTCTGCATGCCCTCCCACGAGTCACCCAGCAGAACGAGATCATCTGCAAACGCCAATGATGATACCAAGCTGTTACCATATTTGAATCCTTCCTTGATCTCTTCCAACTTACATAGCAGTGGATCTACTGCTAGGTTGAACAACAATGGGGACATTGGATCTCCCTGCTTCACCCCGGTGAGGATCTTAACCTTCTCCGAGCAGGTCTCCCCAACCTCAAGCCTCGTCGCACAGTTGTTATAAGAATCGGCGATGATGTCAGTTATATGATCATCAACGCCCTTCTGTCGGAGGACCTCGAGGACGTGACGATGACTGACCGAATCAAAGGCTTTTGCCAGGTCCACGAAGACGACCGCCAGCGTCTTATGATCTCTCTTCGCGTGCCGTATAAGCACTTGCAGGAGCTTCAGGTTCTCCGCACAGCCTGGGGCTGAGAGAAACCCTCGTTGGCGGCTGTTAATCGGGCAGGCTCGCCGCGGTCGTGCTGTCAGGATCCGTGAGAACAGTCTTAAGATTACCGGCCCGATGGTAATGGGCCGCCAATTATTGATGTCCTCGATCTTTTTCGGATCCGCGGATTTAGGTATTAAGATTGTTCTACATTCTTTGACCCCATCTGGGATCCTTCCAGCCAGCAGCCATAGGTTGAACAATTGAGCC
The DNA here is from genome assembly GCF_036417845.1 of Apteryx mantelli. Classification (NCBI taxonomy): domain Eukaryota; kingdom Metazoa; phylum Chordata; class Aves; order Apterygiformes; family Apterygidae; genus Apteryx; species Apteryx mantelli. Next base: position 1,028,569 of record NW_027118792.1, on the reverse strand, counting down.
AAGTGGCTCCCCTGAGGGTCCTTTTTAATAACATCCCTCAGGGAGAGGCCGTCTGGTCCGGGAGCGGAGTTCTTATTCATTTCCGCGATGTTTTTCATGACCTCTTTTGGGGAGATCATCTTATTGAATGCAGAATTTTCCGCCACACCAGCACTCCGGAAGACGCTCAAGCCAGCAAACGGTGATCTCTCTTCCCACTTCCTCCGAAACGCGTCATATAGCTCGCTCATTGGAAGGGGGCACTTCAGTGCCTCGACGTTATCCAAAATGATACCAGCGAGCTTCTTGCGATCTATCTCAAAGAGCCGCTGGTATCGGAGATACAACCCTCTTCTCACCGCCCTGTTCTTCATCCACCTTCTCTCCTCCCTCGCAGGTGCAGGTTTTGCTTGGTGCTTCCTTCATTGTTTCAGTTTTGCTACGGCAATCTGCCCCGCCAGCTGTGACAACCACTCTACTGCTGATGCTTCGATGACTCTCCGGGCGTCCTCGCCATCCTCCAAGATCCTCCTACGTGCGATCATATTGCTTGCCGGCAGGGACCCTGCTCGTACCTTCTCTGCCATGACCTTCCTATATTCCGTTCTTATCATTTCCTTCCTTTCCTTCTCCACCGGGGATTCCCCACCGCGCTCCATCGCAGCTCTTCTTGGCGTTGCCGCTGTCTTGGCAGCCGCTGCAGGCTGTCTTCTTTTATCACTGATCTGCTTTGCCGTTTTCGTGGGCAAATGCTCCCCGATCAGTTTATTGATGAAGCGCTCGTTCTTAAACCTTTCTTCCAACTCCAGCAGCAGAGCCGTCTCTTCCTCCGTCCAGCAGCTTCTGTGCATTCCTCGCAGGCTCTTTCCCTTCGGTCGAGCTGCTTCAGTCCTCTCCAGATTCCTAACTTGTGGGTGCATAAGCCGCTTATGCTGAGACATGCCGCTCTTGGTCTTAAATTGCCGGTCACATTCCCCACAGCGCCACATTCCAGGTTCCTCCGGGGCTTCCTCCTGACTGTGGATTTCTGGGGCTCCCTGGCACTTCGGAAAGCGGCAGGCAATACTATGATGTTTCACATTTGTCCTGCCACAACGGGAGCACTGAAAGAGGATTCGTTGCCGGCCATGGGCCCTCCTGAGATGATCAACTAGAGCCGCGACTTTCCCCATCCTGGTGCCACAGCAAGGACATGCTGGATGTTGATCGGGGATCTTCACGACTGGTGTTCCCACATCAGTCGTTCCCCCCACAGCACCAAGGATGGGACTCACTACCTCAATTGATAAAATTGCGGGGCCGGAGGGAGATCCTGGTTCCACGTCTACCACATCCTCCTCTGGTGCTTCTACAGCTCCAGTCATCGGAGGTGATCCAACGGGTTCCAAGACCTCATAAACCTCCGGCAGATCTTTGATGCAATCCCAGGGCGGATCGGGACAAGTCCCTTCCCACTTAGTAACTATGGCCCCATTATTGAACCATGGAACATTCCATGGAACCTTTTCCGAGTTGGGCTTGGTAGGCGGCCCGTCCGCCCGAGTCCAATTTGGTGAAGCGTCATCTGGGGACTAGATCCCATGTCCCAACTATCCTGGCTCAACCACAAGGGAGCCGGGCAAGAGCAAAATTCAACGGTACAGAAGACAGAGCAAGCCCCATGTCGTCTGTGTGAAGAATTTTACCGTTGCCTTCCGAAGAAGGACTTTGTATACACAAAGTCACAACATATATATATATATATATATATATATATATATATATATGCCAATTAAAAAAAATTTAAACATCCTTACCTTTACTCGTAAAGATGTGAAGGATATCCACAGAGGACAGGAGCGCCCTTTGTGAAAAGAGCCTCGCTGTCCTCTTCAGGCGGCTGGTGGAGAGTCCAAGGTCGGCGAGGAAACTCTCGTTGCCTTTATACCACTTCCCTCTAGCGCCAGTCGGGAATCCCAGAAACTCCACCTCTTCCACATTCGTCATCTCCTTCACTTGTTCTTCCAGATGTTGATACTTCCGGACCTTCTCTGCCGCAGCGTCACCTAGAGATGACAAACCACTTTCGTAGCGAATGGTTACATCCACTACTTTCGCCCGATTCTCCTTAACTACAACCAAATCCGGCTTAAAGAGTTCATTGTTGTTATCCCTGAGGTTCGGTTCCATATATACTAACCACCCCAGTCTCTTGGCCTCTTCAGCCAGCATTCCACATAAGATGTTATGCCTACGAATTCGGGCCTCCTGAACTGCTGGGCAGTATCCGATAATATGAGAACAAGTTTCCCACTCCGCAGGACAATGCCTGCACCCCTTCGGAACCCCTTCTCCAGCCCCTGCGCCAAATACTCCCTAGTGGGATAGACATTGGCCCGCAGCTGTATTGCTGTTAATAACTTCCTGTGGGGAATACCCCAGTAATGAACGAGCCAATCATTACTGATGTTATCATTTTCAAAGTTCTTTATACCGCGGCCTTGTGATCTTAGATTGGCCCAATTTTCTACTTCTCTTTTCCTCCACTTGCTAGGAACCGGATAGATGATCCTGGGTGATGATGTTTCCCATTCGGATGAAGCCTCGCCGCCTCCCAGTACAACTGGAATTGCCATCGGGAGTTCTTCTCCGATGGATGGAATCTTATTGGCCCTTCCTCCAGCGGCGATCCAGACCTTGTTATATTCCCTCTGGATCCCCTCTTTGAGAACAATAGTCCTCGTGATGTTATCGGAGGACTGGGCAACTCGGTGCAACCGGCGAGCCTGTATATTTGGAATCTGGCTCGCCAGCCGCGCAATTCCTAAGCCGCCATCACTTGTGCTGGCATATAAGATGGCGTCACATGTGCTGGGAAGTAAGTGAAGCCAGCTCTTCACTGCCGATCTAATGGCAAGGTCCAGGGCCTGGAGGTAGGAGGCGTTTACTGCCGCATGATCTGCTGCATACAGCACCCTTGGGACTGCATACCTCTTCAAGATTTCTGCCTTCTGCAGTGGCTTTAATGGGGCTGCCCCGATGCTCTTCACCCAGGTGTCAAGCTTTTCTTTCAGCTCCGGCTTCGAGAGTCCGACCCACGGGTCTACTCCCAGGCCCAAATATTTCTCGGAGCTACCGGGCTCAATTAGATGGAGTTGAGCCCCTTCAATTTCCCATGGGTCGCAATTGTTGACAGTGTAAGAGTCTTTCGTGGGCCTTATCAAAAACCCATGGCATTTTCCAGCTTGCACCTTCAGCCCTGTAGCGTGACAAAACTCTTCCACCACCTGCAAACTCTTCTGCATGCCCTCCCACGAGTCACCCAGCAGAACGAGATCATCTGCAAACGCCAATGATGATACCAAGCTGTTACCATATTTGAATCCTTCCTTGATCTCTTCCAACTTACATAGCAGTGGATCTACTGCTAGGTTGAACAACAATGGGGACATTGGATCTCCCTGCTTCACCCCGGTGAGGATCTTAACCTTCTCCGAGCAGGTCTCCCCAACCTCAAGCCTCGTCGCACAGTTGTTATAAGAATCGGCGATGATGTCAGTTATATGATCATCAACGCCCTTCTGTCGGAGGACCTCGAGGATGTGACGATGACTGACCGAATCAAAGGCTTTTGCCAGGTCCACGAAGACGACCGCCAGCGTCTTATGATCTCTCTTCGCGTGCCGTATAAGCACTTGCAGGAGCTTCAGGTTCTCCGCACAGCCTGGGGCTGAGAGAAACCCTCGTTGGCGGCTGTTAATCGGGCAGGCTCGCCGCGGTCGTGCTGTCAGGATCCGTGAGAACAGTCTTAAGATTACCGACCCGATGGTAATGGGCCGCCAATTATTGATGTCCTCGATCTTTTTCGGATCCGCGGATTTAGGTATTAAGATTGTTCTACATTCTTTGACCCCATCTGGGATCCTTCCAGCCAGCAGCCATAGGTTGAACAATTGAGCCAAGTGGCTCCCCTGAGGGTCCTTTTTAATAACATCCCTCAGGGAGAGGCCGTCTGGTCCGGGAGCGGAGTTCTTATTCATTTCCGCGATGTTTTTCATGACCTCTTTTGGGGAGATCATCTTATTGAATGCAGAATTTTCCGCCACACCAGCACTCCGGAAGACGCTCAAGCCAGCAAACGGTGATCTCTCTTCCCACTTCCTCCGAAACGCGTCATATAGCTCGCTCATTGGAAGGGGGCACTTCAGTGCCTCGACGTTATCCAAAATGATACCAGCGAGCTTCTTGCGATCTATCTCAAAGAGCCGCTGGTATCGGAGATACAACCCTCTTCTCACCGCCCTGTTCTTCATCCACCTTCTCTCCTCCCTCGCAGGTGCAGGTTTTGCTTGGTGCTTCCTTCATTGTTTCAGTTTTGCTACGGCAATCTGCCCCGCCAGCTGTGACAACCACTCTACTGCTGATGCTTCGATGACTCTCCGGGCGTCCTCGCCATCCTCCAAGATCCTCCTACGTGCGATCATATTGCTTGCCGGCAGGGACCCTGCTCGTACCTTCTCTGCCATGACCTTCCTATATTCCGTTCTTATCATTTCCTTCCTTTCCTTCTCCACCGGGGATTCCCCACCGCGCTCCATCGCAGCTCTTCTTGGCGTTGCCGCTGTCTTGGCAGCCGCTGCAGGCTGTCTTCTTTTATCACTGATCTGCTTTGCCGTTTTCGTGGGCAAATGCTCCCCGATCAGTTTATTGATGAAGCGCTCGTTCTTAAACCTTTCTTCCAACTCCAGCAGCAGAGCCGTCTCTTCCTCCGTCCAGCAGCTTCTGTGCATTCCTCGCAGGCTCTTTCCCTTCGGTCGAGCTGCTTCAGTCCTCTCCAGATTCCTAACTTGTGGGTGCATAAGCCGCTTATGCTGAGACATGCCGCTCTTGGTCTTAAATTGCCGGTCACATTCCCCACAGCGCCACATTCCAGGTTCCTCCGGGGCTTCCTCCTGACTGTGGATTTCTGGGGCTCCCTGGCACTTCGGAAAGCGGCAGGCAATACTATGATGTTTCACATTTGTCCTGCCACAACGGGAGCACTGAAAGAGGATTCGTTGCCGGCCATGGGCCCTCCTGAGATGATCAACTAGAGCCGCGACTTTCCCCATCCTGGTGCCACAGCAAGGACATGCTGGATGTTGATCGGGGATCTTCACGACTGGTGTTCCCACATCAGTCGTTCCCCCCACAGCACCAAGGATGGGACTCACTACCTCAATTGATAAAATTGCGGGGCCGGAGGGAGATCCTGCTTCCACGTCTACCACATCCTCCTCTGGTGCTTCTACAGCTCCAGTCATCGGAGGTGATCCAACGGGTTCCAAGACCTCATAAACCTCCGGCAGATCTTTGATGCAATCCCAGGGCGGATCGGGACAAGTCCCTTCCCACTTAGTAACTATGGCCCCATTATTGAACCATGGAACATTCCATGGAACCTTTTCCGAGTTGGGCTTGGTAGGCGGCCCGTCCGCCCGAGTCCAATTTGGTGAAGCGTCATCTGGGGACTAGATCCCATGTCCCAACTATCCTGGCTCAACCACAAGGGAGCCGGGCAAGAGCAAAATTCAACGGTACAGAAGACAGAGCAAGCCCCATGTCGTCTGTGTGAAGAATTTTACCGTTGCCTTCCGAAGAAGGACTTTGTATACACAAAGTCACAACATATATATATATATATATATATATATATATATATATATATATGCCAATTAAAAAAAATTTAAACATCCTTACCTTTACTCGTAAAGATGTGAAGGATATCCACAGAGGACAGGAGCGCCCTTTGTGAAAAGAGCCTCGCTGTCCTCTTCAGGCGGCTGGTGGAGAGTCCAAGGTCGGCGAGGAAACTCTCGTTGCCTTTATACCACTTCCCTCTAGCGCCAGTCGGGAATCCCAGAAACTCCACCTCTTCCACATTCGTCATCTCCTTCACTTGTTCTTCCAGATGTTGATACTTCCGGACCTTCTCTGCCGCAGCGTCACCTAGAGATGACAAACCACTTTCGTAGCGAATGGTTACATCCACTACTTTTGCCCGATTCTCCTTAACTACAACCAAATCCGGCTTAAAGAGTTCATTGTTGTTATCCCTGAGGTTCGGTTCCATATATACTAACCACCCCAGTCTCTTGGCCTCTTCAGCCAGCATTCCACATAAGATGTTATGCCTACGAATTCGGGCCTCCTGAACTGCTGGGCAGTATCCGATAATATGAGAACAAGTTTCCCACTCCGCAGGACAATGCCTGCACCCCTTCGGAACCCCTTCTCCAGCCCCTGCGCCAAATACTCCCTAGTGGGATAGACATTGGCCCGCAGCTGTATTGCTGTTAATAACTTCCTGTGGGGAATACCCCGGTAATGAACGAGCCAATCATTACTGATGTTATCATTTTCAAAGTTCTTTATACCGCGGCCTTGTGATCTTAGATTGGCCCAATTTTCTACTTCTCTTTTCCTCCACTTGCTAGGAACCGGATAGATGATCCTGGGTGATGACGTTTCCCATTCGGATGAAGCCTCGCCGCCTCCCAGTACAACTGGAATTGCCATCGGGAGTTCTTCTCCGATGGATGGAATCTTATCGGCCCTTCCTCCAGCGGCGATCCAGACCTTGTTATATTCCCTCTGGATCCCCTCTTTGAGAACAATAGTCCTCGTGATGTTATCGGAGGACTGGGCAACTCGGTGCAACCGGCGAGCCTGTATATTTGGAATCTGGCTCGCCAGCCGCGCAATTCCTAAGCCGCCATCACTTGTGCTGGCATATAAGATGGCGTCACATGTGCTGGGAAGTAAGTGAAGCCAGCTCTTCACTGCCGATCTAATGGCAAGGTCCAGGGCCTGGAGGTAGGAGGCGTTTACTGCCGCATGATCTGCTGCATACAGCACCCGTGGGACTGCATACCTCTTCAAGATTTCTGCCTTCTGCAGTGGCTTTAATGGGGCTGCCCCGATGCTCTTCACCCAGGTGTCAAGCTTTTCTTTCAGCTCCGGCTTCGAGAGTCCGACCCACGGGTCTACTCCCAGGCCCAAATATTTCTCGGAGCTACCGGGCTCAATTAGATGGAGTTGAGCCCCTTCAATTTCCCATGGGTCGCAATTGTTGACAGTGTAAGAGTCTTTCGTGGGCCTTATCAAAAACCCATGGCATTTTCCAGCTTGCACCTTCAGCCCTGTAGCGTGACAAAACTCTTCCACCACCTGCAAACTCTTCTGCATGCCCTCCCACGAGTCACCCAGCAGAACGAGATCATCTGCAAACGCCAATGATGATACCAAGCTGTTACCATATTTGAATCCTTCCTTGATCTCTTCCAACTTACATAGCAGTGGATCTACTGCTAGGTTGAACAACAATGGGGACATTGGATCTCCCTGCTTCACCCCGGTGAGGATCTTAACCTTCTCCGAGCAGGTCTCCCCAACCTCAAGCCTCGTCGCACAGTTGTTATAAGAATCGGCGATGATGTCAGTTATATGATCATCAACGCCCTTCTGTCGGAGGACCTCGAGGACGTGACGATGACTGACCGAATCAAAGGCTTTTGCCAGGTCCACGAAGACGACCGCCAGCGTCTTATGATCTCTCTTCGCGTGCCGTATAAGCACTTGCAGGAGCTTCAGGTTCTCCGCACAGCCTGGGGCTGAGAGAAACCCTCGTTGGCGGCTGTTAATCGGGCAGGCTCGCCGCGGTCGTGCTGTCAGGATCCGTGAGAACAGTCTTAAGATTACCGACCCGATGGTAATGGGCCGCCAATTATTAATGTCCTCGATCTTTTTCGGATCCGCGGATTTAGGTATTAAGATTGTTCTACATTCTTTGACCCCATCTGGGATCCTTCCAGCCAGCAGCCATAGGTTGAACAATTGAGCCAAGTGGCTCCCCTGAGGGTCCTTTTTAATAACATCCCTCAGGGAGAGGCCGTCTGGTCCGGGAGCGGAGTTCTTATTCATTTCCGCGATGTTTTTCATGACCTCTTTTGGGGAGATCATCTTATTGAATGCAGAATTTTCCGCCACACCAGCACTCCGGAAGACGCTCAAGCCAGCAAACGGTGATCTCTCTTCCCACTTCCTCCGAAACGCGTCATATAGCTCGCTCATTGGAAGGGGGCACTTCAGTGCCTCGACGTTATCCAAAATGATACCAGCGAGCTTCTTGCGATCTATCTCAAAGAGCCGCTGGTATCGGAGATACAACCCTCTTCTCACCGCCCTGTTCTTCATCCACCTTCTCTCCTCCCTCGCAGGTGCAGGTTTTGCTTGGTGCTTCCTTCATTGTTTCAGTTTTGCTACGGCAATCTGCCCCGCCAGCTGTGACAACCACTCTACTGCTGATGCTTCGATGACTCTCCGGGCGTCCTCGCCATCCTCCAAGATCCTCCTACGTGCGATCATATTGCTTGCCGGCAGGGACCCTGCTCGTACCTTCTCTGCCATGACCTTCCTATATTCCGTTCTTATCATTTCCTTCCTTTCCTTCTCCACCGGGGATTCCCCACCGCGCTCCATCGCAGCTCTTCTTGGCGTTGCCGCTGTCTTGGCAGCCGCTGCAGGCTGTCTTCTTTTATCACTGATCTGCTTTGCCGTTTTCGTGGGCAAATGCTCCCCGATCAGTTTATTGATGAAGCGCTCGTTCTTAAACCTTTCTTCCAACTCCAGCAGCAGAGCCGTCTCTTCCTCCGTCCAGCAGCTTCTGTGCATTCCTCGCAGGCTCTTTCCCTTCGGTCGAGCTGCTTCAGTCCTCTCCAGATTCCTAACTTGTGGGTGCATAAGCCGCTTATGCTGAGACATGCCGCTCTTGGTCTTAAATTGCCGGTCACATTCCCCACAGCGCCACATTCCAGGTTCCTCCGGGGCTTCCTCCTGACTGTGGATTTCTGGGGCTCCCTGGCACTTCGGAAAGCGGCAGGCAATACTATGATGTTTCACATTTGTCCTGCCACAACGGGAGCACTGAAAGAGGATTCGTTGCCGGCCATGGGCCCTCCTGAGATGATCAACTAGAGCCGCGACTTTCCCCATCCTGGTGCCACAGCAAGGACATGCTGGATGTTGATCGGGGATCTTCACGACTGGTGTTCCCACATCAGTCGTTCCCCCCACAGCACCAAGGATGGGACTCACTACCTCAATTGATAAAATTGCGGGGCCGGAGGGAGATCCTGCTTCCACGTCTACCACATCCTCCTCTGGTGCTTCTACAGCTCCAGTCATCGGAGGTGATCCAACGGGTTCCAAGACCTCATAAACCTCCGGCAGATCTTTGATGCAATCCCAGGGCGGATCGGGACAAGTCCCTTCCCACTTAGTAACTATGGCCCCATTATTGAACCATGGAACATTCCATGGAACCTTTTCCGAGTTGGGCTTGGTAGGCGGCCCGTCCGCCCGAGTCCAATTTGGTGAAGCGTCATCTGGGGACTAGATCCCATGTCCCAACTATCCTGGCTCAACCACAAGGGAGCCGGGCAAGAGCAAAATTCAACGGTACAGAAGACAGAGCAAGCCCCATGTCGTCTGTGTGAAGAATTTTACCGTTGCCTTCCGAAGAAGGACTTTGTATACACAAAGTCACAACATATATATATATATATATATATATATATATATATATATGCCAATTAAAAAAAATTTAAACATCCTTACCTTTACTCGTAAAGATGTGAAGGATATCCACAGAGGACAGGAGCGCCCTTTGTGAAAAGAGCCTCGCTGTCCTCTTCAGGCGGCTGGTGGAGAGTCCAAGGTCGGCGAGGAAACTCTCGTTGCCTTTATACCACTTCCCTCTAGCGCCAGTCGGGAATCCCAGAAACTCCACCTCTTCCACATTCGTCATCTCCTTCACTTGTTCTTCCAGATGTTGATACTTCCGGACCTTCTCTGCCGCAGCGTCACCTAGAGATGACAAACCACTTTCGTAGCGAATGGTTACATCCACTACTTTCGCCCGATTCTCCTTAACTACAACCAAATCCGGCTTAAAGAGTTCATTGTTGTTATCCCTGAGGTTCGGTTCCATATATACTAACCACCCCAGTCTCTTGGCCTCTTCAGCCAGCATTCCACATAAGATGTTATGCCTACGAATTCGGGCCTCCTGAACTGCCGGGCAGTATCCAATAATATGAGAAGAAGTTTCCCACTCCGCAGGACAATGCCTGCACCCCTTCGGAACCCCTTCTCCCAGCCCCTGCGCCAAATACTCCCTAGTGGGATAGACATTGGCCCGCAGCTGTATTGCTGTTAATAACTTCCTGTGGGGAATACCCCGGTAATGAACGAGCCAATCATTACTGATGTTATCATTTTCAAAGTTCTTTATACCGCGGCCTTGTGATCTTAGATTGGCCCAATTTTCTACTTCTCTTTTCCTCCACTTGCTAGGAACCGGATAGATGATCCTGGGTGATGACGTTTCCCATTCGGATGAAGCCTCGCCGCCTCCCAGTACAACTGGAATTGCCATCGGGAGTTCTTCTCCGATGGATGGAATCTTATTGGCCCTTCCTCCAGCGGCGATCCAGACCTTGTTATATTCCCTCTGGATCCCCTCTTTGAGAACAATAGTCCTCGTGATGTTATCGGAGGACTGGGCAACTCGGTGCAACCGGCGAGCCTGTATATTTGGAATCTGGCTCGCCAGCCGCGCAATTCCTAAGCCGCCATCACTTGTGCTGGCATATAAGATGGCGTCACATGTGCTGGGAAGTAAGTGAAGCCAGCTCTTCACTGCCGATCTAATGGCAAGGTCCAGGGCCTGGAGGTAGGAGGCGTTTACTGCCGCATGATCTGCTGCATACAGCACCCGTGGGACTGCATACCTCTTCAAGATTTCTGCCTTCTGCAGTGGCTTTAATGGGGCTGCCCCGATGCTCTTCACCCAGGTGTCAAGCTTTTCTTTCAGCTCCGGCTTCGAGAGTCCGACCCACGGGTCTACTCCCAGGCCCAAATATTTCTCGGAGCTACCGGGCTCAATTAGATGGAGTTGAGCCCCTTCAATTTCCCATGGGTCGCAATTGTTGACAGTGTAAGAGTCTTTCGTGGGCCTTATCAAAAACCCATGGCATTTTCCAGCTTGCACCTTCAGCCCTGTAGCGTGACAAAACTCTTCCACCACCTGCAAACTCTTCTGCATGCCCTCCCACGAGTCACCCAGCAGAACGAGATCATCTGCAAACGCCAATGATGATACCAAGCTGTTACCATATTTGAATCCTTCCTTGATCTCTTCCAACTTACATAGCAGTGGATCTACTGCTAGGTTGAACAACAATGGGGACATTGGATCTCCCTGCTTCACCCCGGTGAGGATCTTAACCTTCTCCGAGCAGGTCTCCCCAACCTCAAGCCTCGTCGCACAGTTGTTATAAGAATCGGCGATGATGTCAGTTATATGATCATCAACGCCCTTCTGTCGGAGGACCTCGAGGACGTGACGATGACTGACCGAATCAAAGGCTTTTGCCAGGTCCACGAAGACGACCGCCAGCGTCTTATGATCTCTCTTCGCGTGCCGTATAAGCACTTGCAGGAGCTTCAGGTTCTCCGCACAGCCTGGGGCTGAGAGAAACCCTCGTTGGCGGCTGTTAATCGGGCAGGCTCGCCGCGGTCGTGCTGTCAGGATCCGTGAGAACAGTCTTAAGATTACCGACCCGATGGTAATGGGCCGCCAATTATTAATGTCCTCGATCTTTTTCGGATCCGCGGATTTAGGTATTAAGATTGTTCTACATTCTTTGACCCCATCTGGGATCCTTCCAGCCAGCAGCCATAGGTTGAACAATTGAGCCAAGTGGCTCCCCTGAGGGTCCTTTTTAATAACATCCCTCAGGGAGAGGCCGTCTGGTCCGGGAGCGGAGTTCTTATTCATTTCCGCGATGTTTTTCATGACCTCTTTTGGGGAGATCATCTTATTGAATGCAGAATTTTCCGCCACACCAGCACTCCGGAAGACGCTCAAGCCAGCAAACGGTGATCTCTCTTCCCACTTCCTCCGAAACGCGTCATATAGCTCGCTCATTGGAAGGGGGCACTTCAGTGCCTCGACGTTATCCAAAATGATACCAGCGAGCTTCTTGCGATCTATCTCAAAGAGCCGCTGGTATCGGAGATACAACCCTCTTCTCACCGCCCTGTTCTTCATCCACCTTCTCTCCTCCCTCGCAGGTGCAGGTTTTGCTTGGTGCTTCCTTCATTGTTTCAGTTTTGCTACGGCAATCTGCCCCGCCAGCTGTGACAACCACTCTACTGCTGATGCTTCGATGACTCTCCGGGCGTCCTCGCCATCCTCCAAGATCCTCCTACGTGCGATCATATTGCTTGCCGGCAGGGACCCTGCTCGTACCTTCTCTGCCATGACCTTCCTATATTCCGTTCTTATCATTTCCTTCCTTTCCTTCTCCACCGGGGATTCCCCACCGCGCTCCATCGCAGCTCTTCTTGGCGTTGCCGCTGTCTTGGCAGCCGCTGCAGGCTGTCTTCTTTTATCACTGATCTGCTTTGCCGTTTTCGTGGGCAAATGCTCCCCGATCAGTTTATTGATGAAGCGCTCGTTCTTAAACCTTTCTTCCAACTCCAGCAGCAGAGCCGTCTCTTCCTCCGTCCAGCAGCTTCTGTGCATTCCTCGCAGGCTCTTTCCCTTCGGTCGAGCTGCTTCAGTCCTCTCCAGATTCCTAACTTGTGGGTGCATAAGCCGCTTATGCTGAGACATGCCGCTCTTGGTCTTAAATTGCCGGTCACATTCCCCACAGCGCCACATTCCAGGTTCCTCCGGGGCTTCCTCCTGACTGTGGATTTCTGGGGCTCCCTGGCACTTCGGAAAGCGGCAGGCAATACTATGATGTTTCACATTTGTCCTGCCACAACGGGAGCACTGAAAGAGGATTCGTTGCCGGCCATGGGCCCTCCTGAGATGATCAACTAGAGCCGCGACTTTCCCCATCCTGGTGCCACAGCAAGGACATGCTGGATGTTGATCGGGGATCTTCACGACTGGTGTTCCCACATCAGTCGTTCCCCCCACAGCACCAAGGATGGGACTCACTACCTCAATTGATAAAATTGCGGGGCCGGAGGGAGATCCTGCTTCCACGTCTACCACATCCTCCTCTGGTGCTTCTACAGCTCCAGTCATCGGAGGTGATCCAACGGGTTCCAAGACCTCATAAACCTCCGGCAGATCTTTGATGCAATCCCAGGGCGGATCGGGACAAGTCCCTTCCCACTTAGTAACTATGGCCCCATTATTGAACCATGGAACATTCCATGGAACCTTTTCCGAGTTGGGCTTGGTAGGCGGCCCGTCCGCCCGAGTCCAATTTGGTGAAGCGTCATCTGGGGACTAGATCCCATGTCCCAACTATCCTGGCTCAACCACAAGGGAGCCGGGCAAGAGCAAAATTCAACGGTACAGAAGACAGAGCAAGCCCCATGTCGTCTGTGTGAAGAATTTTACTGTTGCCTTCCGAAGAAGGACTTTGTATACACAAAGTCACAACACATATATATATATATATATATATATATATATGCGCCAATTAAAAAAAATTTAAACATCCTTACCTTTACTCGTAAAGATGTGAAGGATATCCACAGAGGACAGGAGCGCCCTTTGTGAAAAGAGCCTCGCTGTCCTCTTCAGGCGGCTGGTGGAGAGTCCAAGGTCGGCGAGGAAACTCTCGTTGCCTTTATACCACTTCCCTCTAGCGCCAGTCGGGAATCCCAGAAACTCCACCTCTTCCACATTCGTCATCTCCTTCACTTGTTCTTCCAGATGTTGATACTTCCGGACCTTCTCTGCCGCAGCGTCACCTAGAGATGACAAACCACTTTCGTAGCGAATGGTTACATCCACTACTTTCGCCCGATTCTCCTTAACTACAACCAAATCCGGCTTAAAGAGTTCATTGTTGTTATCCCTGAGGTTCGGTTCCATATATACTAACCACCCCAGTCTCTTGGCCTCTTCAGCCAGCATTCCACATAAGATGTTATGCCTACGAATTCGGGCCTCCTGAACTGCTGGGCAGTATCCGATAATATGAGAACAAGTTTCCCACTCCGCAGGACAATGCCTGCACCCCTTCGGAACCCCTTCTCCAGCCCCTGCGCCAAATACTCCCTAGTGGGATAGACATTGGCCCGCAGCTGTATTGCTGTTAATAACTTCCTGTGGGGAATACCCCGGTAATGAACGAGCCAATCATTACTGATGTTATCATTTTCAAAGTTCTTTATACCGCGGCCTTGTGATCTTAGATTGGCCCAATTTTCTACTTCTCTTTTCCTCCTTGCTAGGAACCGGATAGATGATCCTGGGTGATGACGTTTCCCATTCGGATGAAGCCTCGCCGCCTCCCAGTACAACTGGAATTGCCATCGGGAGTTCTTCTCCGATGGATGGAATCTTATTGGCCCTTCCTCCAGCGGCGATCCAGACCTTGTTATATTCCCTCTGGATCCCCTCTTTGAGAACAATAGTCCTCGTGATGTTATCGGAGGACTGAGCAACTCGGTGCAACCGGCGAGCCTGTATATTTGGAATCTGGCTCGCCAGCCGCGCAATTCCTAAGCCGCCATCACTTGTGCTGGCATATAAGATGGCGTCACATGTGCTGGGAAGTAAGTGAAGCCAGCTCTTCACTGCCGATCTAATGGCAAGGTCCAGGGCCTGGAGGTAGGAGGCGTTTACTGCCGCATGATCTGCTGCATACAGCACCCGTGGGACTGCATACCTCTTCAAGATTTCTGCCTTCTGCAGTGGCTTTAATGGGGCTGCCCCGATGTTCTTCACCCAGGTGTCAAGCTTTTCTTTCAGCTCCGGCTTCGAGAGTCCGACCCACGGGTCTACTCCCAGGCCCAAATATTTCTCGGAGCTACCGGGCTCAATTAGATGGAGTTGAGCCCCTTCAATTTCCCATGGGTCGCAATTGTTGACAGTGTAAGAGTCTTTCGTGGGCCTTATCAAAAACCCATGGCATTTTCCAGCTTGCACCTTCAGCCCTGTAGCGTGACAAAACTCTTCCACCACCTGCAAACTCTTCTGCATGCCCTCCCACGAGTCACCCAGCAGAACGAGATCATCTGCAAACGCCAATGATGATACCAAGCTGTTACCATATTTGAATCCTTCCTTGATCTCTTCCAACTTACATAGCAGTGGATCTACTGCTAGGTTGAACAACAATGGGGACATTGGATCTCCCTGCTTCACCCCGGTGAGGATCTTAACCTTCTCCGAGCAGGTCTCCCCAACCTCAAGCCTCGTCGCACAGTTGTTATAAGAATCGGCGATGATGTCAGTTATATGATCATCAACGCCCTTCTGTCGGAGGACCTCGAGGACGTGACGATGACTGACCGAATCAAAGGCTTTTGCCAGGTCCACGAAGACGACCGCCAGCGTCTTACGATCTCTCTTCGCGTGCCGTATAAGCACTTGCAGGAGCTTCAGGTTCTCCGCACAGCCTGGGGCTGAGAGAAACCCTCGTTGGCGGCTGTTAATCGGGCAGGCTCGCCGCGGTCGTGCTGTCAGGATCCGTGAGAACAGTCTTAAGATTACCGACCCGATGGTAATGGGCCGCCAATTATTGATGTCCTCGATCTTTTTCGGATCCGCGGATTTAGGTATTAAGATTGTTCTACATTCTTTGACCCCATCTGGGATCCTTCCAGCCAGCAGCCATAGGTTGAACAATTGAGCCAAGTGGCTCCCCTGAGGGTCCTTTTTAATAACATCCCTCAGGGAGAGGCCGTCTGGTCCGGGAGCGGAGTTCTTATTCATTTCCGCGATGTTTTTCATGACCTCTTTTGGGGAGATCATCTTATTGAATGCAGAATTTTCCGCCACACCAGCACTCCGGAAGACGCTCAAGCCAGCAAACGGTGATCTCTCTTCCCACTTCCTCCGAAACGCGTCATATAGCTCGCTCATTGGAAGGGGGCACTTCAGTGCCTCGACGTTATCCAAAATGATACCAGCGAGCTTCTTGCGATCTATCTCAAAGAGCCGCTGGTATCGGAGATACAACCCTCTTCTCACCGCCCTGTTCTTCATCCACCTTCTCTCCTCCCTCGCAGGTGCAGGTTTTGCTTGGTGCTTCCTTCATTGTTTCAGTTTTGCTACGGCAATCTGCCCCGCCAGCTGTGACAACCACTCTACTGCTGATGCTTCGATGACTCTCCGGGCGTCCTCGCCATCCTCCAAGATCCTCCTACGTGCGATCATATTGCTTGCCGGCAGGGACCCTGCTCGTACCTTCTCTGCCATGACCTTCCTATATTCCGTTCTTATCATTTCCTTCCTTTCCTTCTCCACCGGGGATTCCCCACCGCGCTCCATCGCAGCTCTTCTTGGCGTTGCCGCTGTCTTGGCAGCCGCTGCAGGCTGTCTTCTTTTATCACTGATCTGCTTTGCCGTTTTCGTGGGCAAATGCTCCCCGATCAGTTTATTGATGAAGCGCTCGTTCTTAAACCTTTCTTCCAACTCCAGCAGCAGAGCCGTCTCTTCCTCCGTCCAGCAGCTTCTGTGCATTCCTCGCAGGCTCTTTCCCTTCGGTCGAGCTGCTTCAGTCCTCTCCAGATTCCTAACTTGTGGGTGCATAAGCCGCTTATGCTGAGACATGCCGCTCTTGGTCTTAAATTGCCGGTCACATTCCCCACAGCGCCACATTCCAGGTTCCTCCGGGGCTTCCTCCTGACTGTGGATTTCTGGGGCTCCCTGGCACTTCGGAAAGCGGCAGGCAATACTATGATGTTTCACATTTGTCCTGCCACAACGGGAGCACTGAAAGAGGATTCGTTGCCGGCCATGGGCCCTCCTGAGATGATCAACTAGAGCCGCGACTTTCCCCATCCTGGTGCCACAGCAAGGACATGCTGGATGTTGATCGGGGATCTTCACGACTGGTGTTCCCACATCAGTCGTTCCCCCCACAGCACCAAGGATGGGACTCACTACCTCAATTGATAAAATTGCGGGGCCGGAGGGAGATCCTGCTTCCACGTCTACCACATCCTCCTCTGGTGCTTCTACAGCTCCAGTCATCGGAGGTGATCCAACGGGTTCCAAGACCTCATAAACCTCCGGCAGATCTTTGATGCAATCCCAGGGCGGATCGGGACAAGTCCCTTCCCACTTAGTAACTATGGCCCCATTATTGAACCATGGAACATTCCATGGAACCTTTTCCGAGTTGGGCTTGGTAGGCGGCCCGTCCGCCCGAGTCCAATTTGGTGAAGCGTCATCTGGGGACTAGATCCCATGTCCCAACTATCCTGGCTCAACCACAAGGGAGCCGGGCAAGAGCAAAATTCAACGGTACAGAAGACAGAGCAAGCCCCATGTCGTCTGTGTGAAGAATTTTACTGTTGCCTTCCGAAGAAGGACTTTGTATACACAAAGTCACAACATATATATATATATATATATATATATATGCCAATTAAAAAAAATTTAAACATCCTTACCTTTACTCGTAAAGATGTGAAGGATATCCACAGAGGACAGGAGCGCCCTTTGTGAAAAGAGCCTCGCTGTCCTCTTCAGGCGGCTGGTGGAGAGTCCAAGGTCGGCGAGGAAACTCTCGTTGCCTTTATACCACTTCCCTCTAGCGCCAGTCGGGAATCCCAGAAACTCCACCTCTTCCACATTCGTCATCTCCTTCACTTGTTCTTCCAGATGTTGATACTTCCGGACCTTCTCTGCCGCAGCGTCACCTAGAGATGACAAACCACTTTCGTAGCGAATGGTTACATCCACTACTTTCGCCCGATTCTCCTTAACTACAACCAAATCCGGCTTAAAGAGTTCATTGTTGTTATCCCTGAGGTTCGGTTCCATATATACTAACCACCCCAGTCTCTTGGCCTCTTCAGCCAGCATTCCACATAAGATGTTATGCCTACGAATTCGGGCCTCCTGAACTGCTGGGCAGTATCCGATAATATGAGAACAAGTTTCCCACTCCGCAGGACAATGCCTGCACCCCTTCGGAACCCCTTCTCCAGCCCCTGCGCCAAATACTCCCTAGTGGGATAGACATTGGCCCGCAGCTGTATTGCTGTTAATAACTTCCTGTGGGGAATACCCCGGTAATGAACGAGCCAATCATTACTGATGTTATCATTTTCAAAGTTCTTTATACCGCGGCCTTGTGATCTTAGATTGGCCCAATTTTCTACTTCTCTTTTCCTCCACTTGCTAGGAACCGGATAGATGATCCTGGGTGATGACGTTTCCCATTCGGATGAAGCCTCGCCGCCTCCCAGTACAACTGGAATTGCCATCGGGAGTTCTTCTCCGATGGATGGAATCTTATCGGCCCCTCCTCCAGCGGCGATCCAGACCTTGTTATATTCCCTCTGGATCCCCTCTTTGAGAACAATAGTCCTCGCGATGTTATCGGAGGACTGGGCAACTCGGTGCAACCGGCGAGCCTGTATATTTGGAATCTGGCTCGCCAGCCGCGCAATTCCTAAGCCACCATCACTTGTGCTGGCATATAAGATGGCGTCACATGTGCTGGGAAGTAAGTGAAGCCAGCTCTTCACTGCCGATCTAATGGCAAGGTCCAGGGCCTGGAGGTAGGAGGCGTTTACTGCCGCATGATCTGCTGCATACAGCACCCGTGGGACTGCATACCTCTTCAAGATTTCTGCCTTCTGCAGTGGCTTTAATGGGGCTGCCCCGATGTTCTTCACCCAGGTGTCAAGCTTTTCTTTCAGCTCCGGCTTCGAGAGTCCGACCCACGGGTCTACTCCCAGGCCCAAATATTTCTCGGAGCTACCGGGCTCAATTAGATGGAGTTGAGCCCCTTCAATTTCCCATGGGTCGCAATTGTTGACAGTGTAAGAGTCTTTCGTGGGCCTTATCAAAAACCCATGGCATTTTCCAGCTTGCACCTTCAGCCCTGTAGCGTGACAAAACTCTTCCACCACCTGCAAACTCTTCTGCATGCCCTCCCACGAGTCACCCAGCAGAACGAGATCATCTGCAAACGCCAATGATGATACCAAGCTGTTACCATATTTGAATCCTTCCTTGATCTCTTCCAACTTACATAGCAGTGGATCTACTGCTAGGTTGAACAACAATGGGGACATTGGATCTCCCTGCTTCACCCCGGTGAGGATCTTAACCTTCTCCGAGCAGGTCTCCCCAACCTCAAGCCTCGTCGCACAGTTGTTATAAGAATCGGCGATGATGTCAGTTATATGATCATCAACGCCCTTCTGTCGGAGGACCTCGAGGACGTGACGATGACTGACCGAATCAAAGGCTTTTGCCAGGTCCACGAAGACGACCGCCAGCGTCTTATGATCTCTCTTCGCGTGCCGTATAAGCACTTGCAGGAGCTTCAGGTTCTCCGCACAGCCTGGGGCTGAGAGAAACCCTCGTTGGCGGCTGTTAATCGGGCAGGCTCGCCGCGGTCGTGCTGTCAGGATCCGTGAGAACAGTCTTAAGATTACCGACCCGATGGTAATGGGCCGCCAATTATTGATGTCCTCGATCTTTTTCGGATCCGCGGATTTAGGTATTAAGATTGTTCTACATTCTTTGACCCCATCTGGGATCCTTCCAGCCAGCAGCCATAGGTTGAACAATTGAGCCAAGTGGCTCCCCTGAGGGTCCTTTTTAATAACATCCCTCAGGGAGAGGCCGTCTGGTCCGGGAGCGGAGTTCTTATTCATTTCCGCGATGTTTTTCATGACCTCTTTTGGGGAGATCATCTTATTGAATGCAGAATTTTCCGCCACACCAGCACTCCGGAAGACGCTCAAGCCAGCAAACGGTGATCTCTCTTCCCACTTCCTCCGAAACGCGTCATATAGCTCGCTCATTGGAAGGGGGCACTTCAGTGCCTCGACGTTATCCAAAATGATACCAGCGAGCTTCTTGCGATCTATCTCAAAGAGCCGCTGGTATCGGAGATACAACCCTCTTCTCACCGCCCTGTTCTTCATCCACCTTCTCTCCTCCCTCGCAGGTGCAGGTTTTGCTTGGTGCTTCCTTCATTGTTTCAGTTTTGCTACGGCAATCTGCCCCGCCAGCTGTGACAACCACTCTACTGCTGATGCTTCGATGACTCTCCGGGCGTCCTCGCCATCCTCCAAGATCCTCCTACGTGCGATCATATTGCTTGCCGGCAGGGACCCTGCTCGTACCTTCTCTGCCATGACCTTCCTATATTCCGTTCTTATCATTTCCTTCCTTTCCTTCTCCACCGGGGATTCCCCACCGCGCTCCATCGCAGCTCTTCTTGGCGTTGCCGCTGTCTTGGCAGCCGCTGCAGGCTGTCTTCTTTTATCACTGATCTGCTTTGCCGTTTTCGTGGGCAAATGCTCCCCGATCAGTTTATTGATGAAGCGCTCGTTCTTAAACCTTTCTTCCAACTCCAGCAGCAGAGCCGTCTCTTCCTCCGTCCAGCAGCTTCTGTGCATTCCTCGCAGGCTCTTTCCCTTCGGTCGAGCTGCTTCAGTCCTCTCCAGATTCCTAACTTGTGGGTGCATAAGCCGCTTATGC
This sequence comes from Apteryx mantelli, assembly GCF_036417845.1. Taxonomy (NCBI): domain Eukaryota; kingdom Metazoa; phylum Chordata; class Aves; order Apterygiformes; family Apterygidae; genus Apteryx; species Apteryx mantelli. The sequence goes on along the minus strand of NW_027118792.1, from coordinate 1,008,078 downwards.
TGAGACATGCCGCTCTTGGTCTTAAATTGCCGGTCACATTCCCCACAGCGCCACATTCCAGGTTCCTCCGGGGCTTCCTCCTGACTGTGGATTTCTGGGGCTCCCTGGCACTTCGGAAAGCGGCAGGCAATACTATGATGTTTCACATTTGTCCTGCCACAACGGGAGCACTGAAAGAGGATTCGTTGCCGGCCATGGGCCCTCCTGAGATGATCAACTAGAGCCGCGACTTTCCCCATCCTGGTGCCACAGCAAGGACATGCTGGATGTTGATCGGGGATCTTCACGACTGGTGTTCCCACATCAGTCGTTCCCCCCACAGCACCAAGGATGGGACTCACTACCTCAATTGATAAAATTGCGGGGCCGGAGGGAGATCCTGCTTCCACGTCTACCACATCCTCCTCTGGTGCTTCTACAGCTCCAGTCATCGGAGGTGATCCAACGGGTTCCAAGACCTCATAAACCTCCGGCAGATCTTTGATGCAATCCCAGGGCGGATCGGGACAAGTCCCTTCCCACTTAGTAACTATGGCCCCATTATTGAACCATGGAACATTCCATGGAACCTTTTCCGAGTTGGGCTTGGTAGGCGGCCCGTCCGCCCGAGTCCAATTTGGTGAAGCGTCATCTGGGGACTAGATCCCATGTCCCAACTATCCTGGCTCAACCACAAGGGAGCCGGGCAAGAGCAAAATTCAACGGTACGGAAGACAGAGCAAGCCCCATGTCGTCTGTGTGAAGAATTTTACTGTTGCCTTCCGAAGAAGGACTTTGTATACACAAAGTCACAACATATATATATATATATATATATATATATGCCAATTAAAAAAAATTTAAACATCCTTACCTTTACTCGTAAAGATGTGAAGGATATCCACAGAGGACAGGAGCGCCCTTTGTGAAAAGAGCCTCGCTGTCCTCTTCAGGCGGCTGGTGGAGAGTCCAAGGTCGGCGAGGAAACTCTCGTTGCCTTTATACCACTTCCCTCTAGCGCCAGTCGGGAATCCCAGAAACTCCACCTCTTCCACATTCGTCATCTCCTTCACTTGTTCTTCCAGATGTTGATACTTCCGGACCTTCTCTGCCGCAGCGTCACCTAGAGATGACAAACCACTTTCGTAGCGAATGGTTACATCCACTACTTTCGCCCGATTCTCCTTAACTACAACCAAATCCGGCTTAAAGAGTTCATTGTTGTTATCCCTGAGGTTCGGTTCCATATATACTAACCACCCCAGTCTCTTGGCCTCTTCAGCCAGCATTCCACATAAGATGTTATGCCTACGAATTCGGGCCTCCTGAACTGCTGGGCAGTATCCGATAATATGAGAACAAGTTTCCCACTCCGCAGGACAATGCCTGCACCCCTTCGGAACCCCTTCTCCAGCCCCTGCGCCAAATACTCCCTAGTGGGATAGACATTGGCCCGCAGCTGTATTGCTGTTAATAACTTCCTGTGGGGAATACCCCGGTAATGAACGAGCCAATCATTACTGATGTTATCATTTTCAAAGTTCTTTATACCGCGGCCTTGTGATCTTAGATTGGCCCAATTTTCTACTTCTCTTTTCCTCCTTGCTAGGAACCGGATAGATGATCCTGGGTGATGACGTTTCCCATTCGGATGAAGCCTCGCCGCCTCCCAGTACAACTGGAATTGCCATCGGGAGTTCTTCTCCGATGGATGGAATCTTATTGGCCCTTCCTCCAGCGGCGATCCAGACCTTGTTATATTCCCTCTGGATCCCCTCTTTGAGAACAATAGTCCTCGTGATGTTATCGGAGGACTGAGCAACTCGGTGCAACCGGCGAGCCTGTATATTTGGAATCTGGCTCGCCAGCCGCGCAATTCCTAAGCCGCCATCACTTGTGCTGGCATATAAGATGGCGTCACATGTGCTGGGAAGTAAGTGAAGCCAGCTCTTCACTGCCGATCTAATGGCAAGGTCCAGGGCCTGGAGGTAGGAGGCGTTTACTGCCGCATGATCTGCTGCATACAGCACCCGTGGGACTGCATACCTCTTCAAGATTTCTGCCTTCTGCAGTGGCTTTAATGGGGCTGCCCCGATGTTCTTCACCCAGGTGTCAAGCTTTTCTTTCAGCTCCGGCTTCGAGAGTCCGACCCACGGGTCTACTCCCAGGCCCAAATATTTCTCGGAGCTACCGGGCTCAATTAGATGGAGTTGAGCCCCTTCAATTTCCCATGGGTCGCAATTGTTGACAGTGTAAGAGTCTTTCGTGGGCCTTATCAAAAACCCATGGCATTTTCCAGCTTGCACCTTCAGCCCTGTAGCGTGACAAAACTCTTCCACCACCTGCAAACTCTTCTGCATGCCCTCCCACGAGTCACCCAGCAGAACGAGATCATCTGCAAACGCCAATGATGATACCAAGCTGTTACCATATTTGAATCCTTCCTTGATCTCTTCCAACTTACATAGCAGTGGATCTACTGCTAGGTTGAACAACAATGGGGACATTGGATCTCCCTGCTTCACCCCGGTGAGGATCTTAACCTTCTCCGAGCAGGTCTCCCCAACCTCAAGCCTCGTCGCACAGTTGTTATAAGAATCGGCGATGATGTCAGTTATATGATCATCAACGCCCTTCTGTCGGAGGACCTCGAGGACGTGACGATGACTGACCGAATCAAAGGCTTTTGCCAGGTCCACGAAGACGACCGCCAGCGTCTTATGATCTCTCTTCGCGTGCCGTATAAGCACTTGCAGGAGCTTCAGGTTCTCCGCACAGCCTGGGGCTGAGAGAAACCCTCGTTGGCGGCTGTTAATCGGGCAGGCTCGCCGCGGTCGTGCTGTCAGGATCCGTGAGAACAGTCTTAAGATTACCGACCCGATGGTAATGGGCCGCCAATTATTGATGTCCTCGATCTTTTTCGGATCCGCGGATTTAGGTATTAAGATTGTTCTACATTCTTTGACCCCATCTGGGATCCTTCCAGCCAGCAGCCATAGGTTGAACAATTGAGCCAAGTGGCTCCCCTGAGGGTCCTTTTTAATAACATCCCTCAGGGAGAGGCCGTCTGGTCCGGGAGCGGAGTTCTTATTCATTTCCACGATGTTTTTCATGACCTCTTTTGGGGAGATCATCTTATTGAATGCAGAATTTTCCGCCACACCAGCACTCCGGAAGACGCTCAAGCCAGCAAACGGTGATCTCTCTTCCCACTTCCTCCGAAACGCGTCATATAGCTCGCTCATTGGAAGGGGGCACTTCAGTGCCTCGACGTTATCCAAAATGATACCAGCGAGCTTCTTGCGATCTATCTCAAAGAGCCGCTGGTATCGGAGATACAACCCTCTTCTCACCGCCCTGTTCTTCATCCACCTTCTCTCCTCCCTCGCAGGTGCAGGTTTTGCTTGGTGCTTCCTTCATTGTTTCAGTTTTGCTACGGCAATCTGCCCCGCCAGCTGTGACAACCACTCTACTGCTGATGCTTCGATGACTCTCCGGGCGTCCTCGCCATCCTCCAAGATCCTCCTACGTGCGATCATATTGCTTGCCGGCAGGGACCCTGCTCGTACCTTCTCTGCCATGACCTTCCTATATTCCGTTCTTATCATTTCCTTCCTTTCCTTCTCCACCGGGGATTCCCCACCGCGCTCCATCGCAGCTCTTCTTGGCGTTGCCGCTGTCTTGGCAGCCGCTGCAGGCTGTCTTCTTTTATCACTGATCTGCTTTGCCGTTTTCGTGGGCAAATGCTCCCCGATCAGTTTATTGATGAAGCGCTCGTTCTTAAACCTTTCTTCCAACTCCAGCAGCAGAGCCGTCTCTTCCTCCGTCCAGCAGCTTCTGTGCATTCCTCGCAGGCTCTTTCCCTTCGGTCGAGCTGCTTCAGTCCTCTCCAGATTCCTAACTTGTGGGTGCATAAGCCGCTTATGCTGAGACATGCCGCTCTTGGTCTTAAATTGCCGGTCACATTCCCCACAGCGCCACATTCCAGGTTCCTCCGGGGCTTCCTCCTGACTGTGGATTTCTGGGGCTCCCTGGCACTTCGGAAAGCGGCAGGCAATACTATGATGTTTCACATTTGTCCTGCCACAACGGGAGCACTGAAAGAGGATTCGTTGCCGGCCATGGGCCCTCCTGAGATGATCAACTAGAGCCGCGACTTTCCCCATCCTGGTGCCACAGCAAGGACATGCTGGATGTTGATCGGGGATCTTCACGACTGGTGTTCCCACATCAGTCGTTCCCCCCACAGCACCAAGGATGGGACTCACTACCTCAATTGATAAAATTGCGGGGCCGGAGGGAGATCCTGCTTCCACGTCTACCACATCCTCCTCTGGTGCTTCTACAGCTCCAGTCATCGGAGGTGATCCAACGGGTTCCAAGACCTCATAAACCTCCGGCAGATCTTTGATGCAATCCCAGGGCGGATCGGGACAAGTCCCTTCCCACTTAGTAACTATGGCCCCATTATTGAACCATGGAACATTCCATGGAACCTTTTCCGAGTTGGGCTTGGTAGGCGGCCCGTCCGCCCGAGTCCAATTTGGTGAAGCGTCATCTGGGGACTAGATCCCATGTCCCAACTATCCTGGCTCAACCACAAGGGAGCCGGGCAAGAGCAAAATTCAACGGTACAGAAGACAGAGCAAGCCCCATGTCGTCTGTGTGAAGAATTTTACTGTTGCCTTCCGAAGAAGGACTTTGTATACACAAAGTCACAACATATATATATATATATATATATATATATATATGCCAATTAAAAAAAATTTAAACATCCTTACCTTTACTCGTAAAGATGTGAAGGATATCCACAGAGGACAGGAGCGCCCTTTGTGAAAAGAGCCTCGCTGTCCTCTTCAGGCGGCTGGTGGAGAGTCCAAGGTCGGCGAGGAAACTCTCGTTGCCTTTATACCACTTCCCTCTAGCGCCAGTCGGGAATCCCAGAAACTCCACCTCTTCCACATTCGTCATCTCCTTCACTTGTTCTTCCAGATGTTGATACTTCCGGACCTTCTCTGCCGCAGCGTCACCTAGAGATGACAAACCACTTTCGTAGCGAATGGTTACATCCACTACTTTCGCCCGATTCTCCTTAACTACAACCAAATCCGGCTTAAAGAGTTCATTGTTGTTATCCCTGAGGTTCGGTTCCATATATACTAACCACCCCAGTCTCTTGGCCTCTTCAGCCAGCATTCCACATAAGATGTTATGCCTACGAATTCGGGCCTCCTGAACTGCTGGGCAGTATCCGATAATATGAGAACAAGTTTCCCACTCCGCAGGACAATGCCTGCACCCCTTCGGAACCCCTTCTCCAGCCCCTGCGCCAAATACTCCCTAGTGGGATAGACATTGGCCCGCAGCTGTATTGCTGTTAATAACTTCCTGTGGGGAATACCTCGGTAATGAACGAGCCAATCATTACTGATGTTATCATTTTCAAAGTTCTTTATACCGCGGCCTTGTGATCTTAGATTGGCCCAATTTTCTACTTCTCTTTTCCTCCACTTGCTAGGAACCGGATAGATGATCCTGGGTGATGACGTTTCCCATTCGGATGAAGCCTCGCCGCCTCCCAGTACAACTGGAATTGCCATCGGGAGTTCTTCTCCGATGGATGGAATCTTATCGGCCCTTCCTCCAGCGGCGATCCAGACCTTGTTATATTCCCTCTGGATCCCCTCTTTGAGAACAATAGTCCTCGTGATGTTATCGGAGGACTGGGCAACTCGGTGCAACCGGCGAGCCTGTATATTTGGAATCTGGCTCGCCAGCCGCGCAATTCCTAAGCCACCATCACTTGTGCTGGCATATAAGATGGCGTCACATGTGCTGGGAAGTAAGTGAAGCCAGCTCTTCACTGCCGATCTAATGGCAAGGTCCAGGGCCTGGAGGTAGGAGGCGTTTACTGCCGCATGATCTGCTGCATACAGCACCCGTGGGACTGCATACCTCTTCAAGATTTCTGCCTTCTGCAGTGGCTTTAATGGGGCTGCCCCGATGTTCTTCACCCAGGTGTCAAGCTTTTCTTTCAGCTCCGGCTTCGAGAGTCCGACCCACGGGTCTACTCCCAGGCCCAAATATTTCTCGGAGCTACCGGGCTCAATTAGATGGAGTTGAGCCCCTTCAATTTCCCATGGGTCGCAATTGTTGACAGTGTAAGAGTCTTTCGTGGGCCTTATCAAAAACCCATGGCATTTTCCAGCTTGCACCTTCAGCCCTGTAGCGTGACAAAACTCTTCCACCACCTGCAAACTCTTCTGCATGCCCTCCCACGAGTCACCCAGCAGAACGAGATCATCTGCAAACGCCAATGATGATACCAAGCTGTTACCATATTTGAATCCTTCCTTGATCTCTTCCAACTTACATAGCAGTGGATCTACTGCTAGGTTGAACAACAATGGGGACATTGGATCTCCCTGCTTCACCCCGGTGAGGATCTTAACCTTCTCCGAGCAGGTCTCCCCAACCTCAAGCCTCGTCGCACAGTTGTTATAAGAATCGGCGATGATGTCAGTTATATGATCATCAACGCCCTTCTGTCGGAGGACCTCGAGGATGTGATGATGACTGACCGAATCAAAGGCTTTTGCCAGGTCCACGAAGACGACCGCCAGCGTCTTATGATCTCTCTTCGCGTGCCGTATAAGCACTTGCAGGAGCTTCAGGTTCTCCGCACAGCCTGGGGCTGAGAGAAACCCTCGTTGGCGGCTGTTAATCGGGCAGGCTCGCCGCGGTCGTGCTGTCAGGATCCGTGAGAACAGTCTTAAGATTACCGACCCGATGGTAATGGGCCGCCAATTATTAATGTCCTCGATCTTTTTCGGATCCGCGGATTTAGGTATTAAGATTGTTCTACATTCTTTGACCCCATCTGGGATCCTTCCAGCCAGCAGCCATAGGTTGAACAATTGAGCCAAGTGGCTCCCCTGAGGGTCCTTTTTAATAACATCCCTCAGGGAGAGGCCGTCTGGTCCGGGAGCGGAGTTCTTATTCATTTCCGCGATGTTTTTCATGACCTCTTTTGGGGAGATCATCTTATTGAATGCAGAATTTTCCGCCACACCAGCACTCCGGAAGACGCTCAAGCCAGCAAACGGTGATCTCTCTTCCCACTTCCTCCGAAACGCGTCATATAGCTCGCTCATTGGAAGGGGGCACTTCAGTGCCTCGACGTTATCCAAAATGATACCAGCGAGCTTCTTGCGATCTATCTCAAAGAGCCGCTGGTATCGGAGATACAACCCTCTTCTCACCGCCCTGTTCTTCATCCACCTTCTCTCCTCCCTCGCAGGTGCAGGTTTTGCTTGGTGCTTCCTTCATTGTTTCAGTTTTGCTACGGCAATCTGCCCCGCCAGCTGTGACAACCACTCTACTGCTGATGCTTCGATGACTCTCCGGGCGTCCTCGCCATCCTCCAAGATCCTCCTACGTGCGATCATATTGCTTGCCGGCAGGGACCCTGCTCGTACCTTCTCTGCCATGACCTTCCTATATTCCGTTCTTATCATTTCCTTCCTTTCCTTCTCCACCGGGGATTCCCCACCGCGCTCCATCGCAGCTCTTCTTGGCGTTGCCGCTGTCTTGGCAGCCGCTGCAGGCTGTCTTCTTTTATCACTGATCTGCTTTGCCGTTTTCGTGGGCAAATGCTCCCCGATCAGTTTATTGATGAAGCGCTCGTTCTTAAACCTTTCTTCCAACTCCAGCAGCAGAGCCGTCTCTTCCTCCGTCCAGCAGCTTCTGTGCATTCCTCGCAGGCTCTTTCCCTTCGGTCGAGCTGCTTCAGTCCTCTCCAGATTCCTAACTTGTGGGTGCATAAGCCGCTTATGCTGAGACATGCCGCTCTTGGTCTTAAATTGCCGGTCACATTCCCCACAGCGCCACATTCCAGGTTCCTCCGGGGCTTCCTCCTGACTGTGGATTTCTGGGGCTCCCTGGCACTTCGGAAAGCGGCAGGCAATACTATGATGTTTCACATTTGTCCTGCCACAACGGGAGCACTGAAAGAGGATTCGTTGCCGGCCATGGGCCCTCCTGAGATGATCAACTAGAGCCGCGACTTTCCCCATCCTGGTGCCACAGCAAGGACATGCTGGATGTTGATCGGGGATCTTCACGACTGGTGTTCCCACATCAGTCGTTCCCCCCACAGCACCAAGGATGGGACTCACTACCTCAATTGATAAAATTGCGGGGCCGGAGGGAGATCCTGGTTCCACGTCTACCACATCCTCCTCTGGTGCTTCTACAGCTCCAGTCATCGGAGGTGATCCAACGGGTTCCAAGACCTCATAAACCTCCGGCAGATCTTTGATGCAATCCCAGGGCGGATCGGGACAAGTCCCTTCCCACTTAGTAACTATGGCCCCATTATTGAACCATGGAACATTCCATGGAACCTTTTCCGAGTTGGGCTTGGTAGGCGGCCCGTCCGCCCGAGTCCAATTTGGTGAAGCGTCATCTGGGGACTAGATCCCATGTCCCAACTATCCTGGCTCAACCACAAGGGAGCCGGGCAAGAGCAAAATTCAACGGTACAGAAGACAGAGCAAGCCCCATGTCGTCTGTGTGAAGAATTTTACTGTTGCCTTCCGAAGAAGGACTTTGTATACACAAAGTCACAACACATATATATATATATATATATATATATATATATATATATATGCCAATTAAAAAAAATTTAAACATCCTTACCTTTACTCGTAAAGATGTGAAGGATATCCACAGAGGACAGGAGCGCCCTTTGTGAAAAGAGCCTCGCTGTCCTCTTCAGGCGGCTGGTGGAGAGTCCAAGGTCGGCGAGGAAACTCTCGTTGCCTTTATACCACTTCCCTCTAGCGCCAGTCGGGAATCCCAGAAACTCCACCTCTTCCACATTCGTCATCTCCTTCACTTGTTCTTCCAGATGTTGATACTTCCGGACCTTCTCTGCCGCAGCGTCACCTAGAGATGACAAACCACTTTCGTAGCGAATGGTTACATCCACTACTTTCGCCCGATTCTCCTTAACTACAACCAAATCCGGCTTAAAGAGTTCATTGTTGTTATCCCTGAGGTTCGGTTCCATATATACTAACCACCCCAGTCTCTTGGCCTCTTCAGCCAGCATTCCACATAAGATGTTATGCCTACGAATTCGGGCCTCCTGAACTGCTGGGCAGTATCCGATAATATGAGAACAAGTTTCCCACTCCGCAGGACAATGCTTGCACCCCTTCGGAACCCCTTCTCCAGCCCCTGCGCCAAATACTCCCTAGTGGGATAGACATTGGCCCGCAGCTGTATTGCTGTTAATAACTTCCTGTGGGGAATACCCCGGTAATGAACGAGCCAATCATTACTGATGTTATCATTTTCAAAGTTCTTTATACCGCGGCCTTGTGATCTTAGATTGGCCCAATTTTCTACTTCTCTTTTCCTCCACTTGCTAGGAACCGGATAGATGATCCTGGGTGATGACGTTTCCCATTCGGATGAAGCCTCGCCGCCTCCCAGTACAACTGGAATTGCCATCGGGAGTTCTTCTCCGATGGATGGAATCTTATCGGCCCCTCCTCCAGCGGCGATCCAGACCTTGTTATATTCCCTCTGGATCCCCTCTTTGAGAACAATAGTCCTCGCGATGTTATCGGAGGACTGGGCAACTCGGTGCAACCGGCGAGCCTGTATATTTGGAATCTGGCTCGCCAGCCGCGCAATTCCTAAGCCACCATCACTTGTGCTGGCATATAAGATGGCGTCACATGTGCTGGGAAGTAAGTGAAGCCAGCTCTTCACTGCCGATCTAATGGCAAGGTCCAGGGCCTGGAGGTAGGAGGCGTTTACTGCCGCATGATCTGCTGCATACAGCACCCGTGGGACTGCATACCTCTTCAAGATTTCTGCCTTCTGCAGTGGCTTTAATGGGGCTGCCCCGATGTTCTTCACCCAGGTGTCAAGCTTTTCTTTCAGCTCCGGCTTCGAGAGTCCGACCCACGGGTCTACTCCCAGGCCCAAATATTTCTCGGAGCTACCGGGCTCAATTAGATGGAGTTGAGCCCCTTCAATTTCCCATGGGTCGCAATTGTTGACAGTGTAAGAGTCTTTCGTGGGCCTTATCAAAAACCCATGGCATTTTCCAGCTTGCACCTTCAGCCCTGTAGCGTGACAAAACTCTTCCACCACCTGCAAACTCTTCTGCATGCCCTCCCACGAGTCACCCAGCAGAACGAGATCATCTGCAAACGCCAATGATGATACCAAGCTGTTACCATATTTGAATCCTTCCTTGATCTCTTCCAACTTACATAGCAGTGGATCTACTGCTAGGTTGAACAACAATGGGGACATTGGATCTCCCTGCTTCACCCCGGTGAGGATCTTAACCTTCTCCGAGCAGGTCTCCCCAACCTCAAGCCTCGTCGCACAGTTGTTATAAGAATTGGCGATGATGTCAGTTATATGATCATCAACGCCCTTCTGTCGGAGGACCTCGAGGATGTGATGATGACTGACCGAATCAAAGGCTTTTGCCAGGTCCACGAAGACGACCGCCAGCGTCTTATGATCTCTCTTCGCGTGCCGTATAAGCACTTGCAGGAGCTTCAGGTTCTCCGCACAGCCTGGGGCTGAGAGAAACCCTCGTTGGCGGCTGTTAATCGGGCAGGCTCGCCGCGGTCGTGCTGTCAGGATCCGTGAGAACAGTCTTAAGATTACCGACCCGATGGTAATGGGCCGCCAATTATTGATGTCCTCGATCTTTTTCGGATCCGCGGATTTAGGTATTAAGATTGTTCTACATTCTTTGACCCCATCTGGGATCCTTCCAGCCAGCAGCCATAGGTTGAACAATTGAGCCAAGTGGCTCCCCTGAGGGTCCTTTTTAATAACATCCCTCAGGGAGAGGCCGTCTGGTCCGGGAGCGGAGTTCTTATTCATTTCCGCGATGTTTTTCATGACCTCTTTTGGGGAGATCATCTTATTGAATGCAGAATTTTCCGCCACACCAGCACTCCAGAAGACGCTCAAGCCAGCAAACGGTGATCTCTCTTCCCACTTCCTCCGAAACGCGTCATATAGCTCGCTCATTGGAAGGGGGCACTTCAGTGCCTCGACGTTATCCAAAATGATACCAGCGAGCTTCTTGCGATCTATCTCAAAGAGCCGCTGGTATCGGAGATACAACCCTCTTCTCACCGCCCTGTTCTTCATCCACCTTCTCTCCTCCCTCGCAGGTGCAGGTTTTGCTTGGTGCTTCCTTCATTGTTTCAGTTTTGCTACGGCAATCTGCCCCGCCAGCTGTGACAACCACTCTACTGCTGATGCTTCGATGACTCTCCGGGCGTCCTCGCCATCCTCCAAGATCCTCCTACGTGCGATCATATTGCTTGCCGGCAGGGACCCTGCTCGTACCTTCTCTGCCATGACCTTCCTATATTCCGTTCTTATCATTTCCTTCCTTTCCTTCTCCACCGGGGATTCCCCACCGCGCTCCATCGCAGCTCTTCTTGGCGTTGCCGCTGTCTTGGCAGCCGCTGCAGGCTGTCTTCTTTTATCACTGATCTGCTTTGCCGTTTTCGTGGGCAAATGCTCCCCGATCAGTTTATTGATGAAGCGCTCGTTCTTAAACCTTTCTTCCAACTCCAGCAGCAGAGCCGTCTCTTCCTCCGTCCAGCAGCTTCTGTGCATTCCTCGCAGGCTCTTTCCCTTCGGTCGAGCTGCTTCAGTCCTCTCCAGATTCCTAACTTGTGGGTGCATAAGCCGCTTATGCTGAGACATGCCGCTCTTGGTCTTAAATTGCCGGTCACATTCCCCACAGCGCCACATTCCAGGTTCCTCCGGGGCTTCCTCCTGACTGTGGATTTCTGGGGCTCCCTGGCACTTCGGAAAGCGGCAGGCAATACTATGATGTTTCACATTTGTCCTGCCACAACGGGAGCACTGAAAGAGGATTCGTTGCCGGCCATGGGCCCTCCTGAGATGATCAACTAGAGCCGCGACTTTCCCCATCCTGGTGCCACAGCAAGGACATGCTGGATGTTGATCGGGGATCTTCACGACTGGTGTTCCCACATCAGTCGTTCCCCCCACAGCACCAAGGATGGGACTCACTACCTCAATTGATAAAATTGCGGGGCCGGAGGGAGATCCTGCTTCCACGTCTACCACATCCTCCTCTGGTGCTTCTACAGCTCCAGTCATCGGAGGTGATCCAACGGGTTCCAAGACCTCATAAACCTCCGGCAGATCTTTGATGCAATCCCAGGGCGGATCGGGACAAGTCCCTTCCCACTTAGTAACTATGGCCCCATTATTGAACCATGGAACATTCCATGGAACCTTTTCCGAGTTGGGCTTGGTAGGCGGCCCGTCCGCCCGAGTCCAATTTGGTGAAGCGTCATCTGGGGACTAGATCCCATGTCCCAACTATCCTGGCTCAACCACAAGGGAGCCGGGCAAGAGCAAAATTCAACGGTACAGAAGACAGAGCAAGCCCCATGTCGTCTGTGTGAAGAATTTTACTGTTGCCTTCCGAAGAAGGACTTTGTATACACAAAGTCACAACATATATATATATATATATATATATATATGCCAATTAAAAAAAATTTAAACATCCTTACCTTTACTCGTAAAGATGTGAAGGATATCCACAGAGGACAGGAGCGCCCTTTGTGAAAAGAGCCTCGCTGTCCTCTTCAGGCGGCTGGTGGAGAGTCCAAGGTCGGCGAGGAAACTCTCGTTGCCTTTATACCACTTCCCTCTAGCGCCAGTCGGGAATCCCAGAAACTCCACCTCTTCCACATTCGTCATCTCCTTCACTTGTTCTTCCAGATGTTGATACTTCCGGACCTTCTCTGCCGCAGCGTCACCTAGAGATGACAAACCACTTTCGTAGCGAATGGTTACATCCACTACTTTCGCCCGATTCTCCTTAACTACAACCAAATCCGGCTTAAAGAGTTCATTGTTGTTATCCCTGAGGTTCGGTTCCATATATACTAACCACCCCAGTCTCTTGGCCTCTTCAGCCAGCATTCCACATAAGATGTTATGCCTACGAATTCGGGCCTCCTGAACTGCTGGGCAGTATCCGATAATATGAGAACAAGTTTCCCACTCCGCAGGACAATGCCTGCACCCCTTCGGAACCCCTTCTCCAGCCCCTGCGCCAAATACTCCCTAGTGGGATAGACATTGGCCCGCAGCTGTATTGCTGTTAATAACTTCCTGTGGGGAATACCCCGGTAATGAACGAGCCAATCATTACTGATGTTATCATTTTCAAAGTTCTTTATACCGCGGCCTTGTGATCTTAGATTGGCCCAATTTTCTACTTCTCTTTTCCTCCACTTGCTAGGAACCGGATAGATGATCCTGGGTGATGACGTTTCCCATTCGGATGAAGCCTCGCCGCCTCCCAGTACAACTGGAATTGCCATCGGGAGTTCTTCTCCGATGGATGGAATCTTATCGGCCCTTCCTCCAGCGGCGATCCAGACCTTGTTATATTCCCTCTGGATCCCCTCTTTGAGAACAATAGTCCTCGTGATGTTATCGGAGGACTGGGCAACTCGGTGCAACCGGCGAGCCTGTATATTTGGAATCTGGCTCGCCAGCCGCGCAATTCCTAAGCCGCCATCACTTGTGCTGGCATATAAGATGGCGTCACATGTGCTGGGAAGTAAGTGAAGCCAGCTCTTCACTGCCGATCTAATGGCAAGGTCCAGGGCCTGGAGGTAGGAGGCGTTTACTGCCGCATGATCTGCTGCATACAGCACCCGTGGGACTGCATACCTCTTCAAGATTTCTGCCTTCTGCAGTGGCTTTAATGGGGCTGCCCCGATGCTCTTCACCCAGGTGTCAAGCTTTTCTTTCAGCTCCGGCTTCGAGAGTCCGACCCACGGGTCTACTCCCAGGCCCAAATATTTCTCGGAGCTACCGGGCTCAATTAGATGGAGTTGAGCCCCTTCAATTTCCCATGGGTCGCAATTGTTGACAGTGTAAGAGTCTTTCGTGGGCCTTATCAAAAACCCATGGCATTTTCCAGCTTGCACCTTCAGCCCTGTAGCGTGACAAAACTCTTCCACCACCTGCAAACTCTTCTGCATGCCCTCCCACGAGTCACCCAGCAGAACGAGATCATCTGCAAACGCCAATGATGATACCAAGCTGTTACCATATTTGAATCCTTCCTTGATCTCTTCCAACTTACATAGCAGTGGATCTACTGCTAGGTTGAACAACAATGGGGACATTGGATCTCCCTGCTTCACCCCGGTGAGGATCTTAACCTTCTCCGAGCAGGTCTCCCCAACCTCAAGCCTCGTCGCACAGTTGTTATAAGAATCGGCGATGATGTCAGTTATATGATCATCAACGCCCTTCTGTCGGAGGACCTCGAGGATGTGATGATGACTGACCGAATCAAAGGCTTTTGCCAGGTCCACGAAGACGACCGCCAGCGTCTTATGATCTCTCTTCGCATGCCGTATAAGCACTTGCAGGAGCTTCAGGTTCTCCGCACAGCCTGGGGCTGAGATAAACCCTCGTTGGCGGCTGTTAATCGGGCAGGCTCGCCGCGGTCGTGCTGTCAGGATCCGTGAGAACAGTCTTAAGATTACCGACCCGATGGTAATGGGCCGCCAATTATTGATGTCCTCGATCTTTTTCGGATCCGCGGATTTAGGTATTAAGATTGTTCTACATTCTTTGACCCCATCTGGGATCCTTCCAGCCAGCAGCCATAGGTTGAACAATTGAGCCAAGTGGCTCCCCTGAGGGTCCTTTTTAATAACATCCCTCAGGGAGAGGCCGTCTGGTCCGGGAGCGGAGTTCTTATTCATTTCCGCGATGTTTTTCATGACCTCTTTTGGGGAGATCATCTTATTGAATGCAGAATTTTCCGCCACACCAGCACTCCGGAAGACGCTCAAGCCAGCAAACGGTGATCTCTCTTCCCACTTCCTCCGAAACGCGTCATATAGCTCGCTCATTGGAAGGGGGCACTTCAGTGCCTCGACGTTATCCAAAATGATACCAGCGAGCTTCTTGCGATCTATCTCAAAGAGCCGCTGGTATCGGAGATACAACCCTCTTCTCACCGCCCTGTTCTTCATCCACCTTCTCTCCTCCCTCGCAGGTGCAGGTTTTGCTTGGTGCTTCCTTCATTGTTTCAGTTTTGCTACGGCAATCTGCCCCGCCAGCTGTGACAACCACTCTACTGCTGATGCTTCGATGACTCTCCGGGCGTCCTCGCCATCCTCCAAGATCCTCCTACGTGCGATCATATTGCTTGCCGGCAGGGACCCTGCTCGTACCTTCTCTGCCATGACCTTCCTATATTCCGTTCTTATCATTTCCTTCCTTTCCTTCTCCACCGGGGATTCCCCACCGCGCTCCATCGCAGCTCTTCTTGGCGTTGCCGCTGTCTTGGCAGCCGCTGCAGGCTGTCTTCTTTTATCACTGATCTGCTTTGCCGTTTTCGTGGGCAAATGCTCCCCGATCAGTTTATTGATGAAGCGCTCGTTCTTAAACCTTTCTTCCAACTCCAGCAGCAGAGCCGTCTCTTCCTCCGTCCAGCAGCTTCTGTGCATTCCTCGCAGGCTCTTTCCCTTCGGTCGAGCTGCTTCAGTCCTCTCCAGATTCCTAACTTGTGGGTGCATAAGCCGCTTATGCTGAGACATGCCGCTCTTGGTCTTAAATTGCCGGTCACATTCCCCACAGCGCCACATTCCAGGTTCCTCCGGGGCTTCCTCCTGACTGTGGATTTCTGGGGCTCCCTGGCACTTCGGAAAGCGGCAGGCAATACTATGATGTTTCACATTTGTCCTGCCACAACGGGAGCACTGAAAGAGGATTCGTTGCCGGCCATGGGCCCTCCTGAGATGATCAACTAGAGCCGCGACTTTCCCCATCCTGGTGCCACAGCAAGGACATGCTGGATGTTGATCGGGGATCTTCACGACTGGTGTTCCCACATCAGTCGTTCCCCCCGCAGCACCAAGGATGGGACTCACTACCTCAATTGATAAAATTGCGGGGCCGGAGGGAGATCCTGGTTCCACGTCTACCACATCCTCCTCTGGTGCTTCTACAGCTCCAGTCATCGGAGGTGATCCAACGGGTTCCAAGACCTCATAAACCTCCGGCAGATCTTTGATGCAATCCCAGGGTGGATCGGGACAAGTCCCTTCCCACTTAGTAACTATGGCCCCATTATTGAACCATGGAACATTCCATGGAACCTTTTCCGAGTTGGGCTTGGTAGGCGGCCCGTCCGCCCGAGTCCAATTTGGTGAAGCGTCATCTGGGGACTAGATCCCATGTCCCAACTATCCTGGCTCAACCACAAGGGAGCCGGGCAAGAGCAAAATTCAACGGTACAGAAGACAGAGCAAGCCCCATGTCGTCTGTGTGAAGAATTTTACTGTTGCCTTCCGAAGAAGGACTTTGTATACACAAAGTCACAACATATATATATATATATATATATATATATGCCAATTAAAAAAAATTTAAACATCCTTACCTTTACTCGTAAAGATGTGAAGGATATCCACAGAGGACAGGAGCGCCCTTTGTGAAAAGAGCCTCGCTGTCCTCTTCAGGCGGCTGGTGGAGAGTCCAAGGTCGGCGAGGAAACTCTCGTTGCCTTTATACCACTTCCCTCTAGCGCCAGTCGGGAATCCCAGAAACTCCACCTCTTCCACATTCGTCATCTCCTTCACTTGTTCTTCCAGATGTTGATACTTCCGGACCTTCTCTGCCGCAGCGTCACCTAGAGATGACAAACCACTTTCGTAGCGAATGGTTACATCCACTACTTTCGCCCGATTCTCCTTAACTACAACCAAATCCGGCTTAAAGAGTTCATTGTTGTTATCCCTGAGGTTCGGTTCCATATATACTAACCACCCCAGTCTCTTGGCCTCTTCAGCCAGCATTCCACATAAGATGTTATGCCTACGAATTCGGGCCTCCTGAACTGCTGGGCAGTATCCGATAATATGAGAACAAGTTTCCCACTCCGCAGGACAATGCCTGCACCCCTTCGGAACCCCTTCTCCAGCCCCTGCGCCAAATACTCCCTAGTGGGATAGACATTGGCCCGCAGCTGTATTGCTGTTAATAACTTCCTGTGGGGAATACCCCGGTAATGAACGAGCCAATCATTACTGATGTTATCATTTTCAAAGTTCTTTATACCGCGGCCTTGTGATCTTAGATTGGCCCAATTTTCTACTTCTCTTTTCCTCCACTTGCTAGGAACCGGATAGATGATCCTGGGTGATGACGTTTCCCATTCGGATGAAGCCTCGCCGCCTCCCAGTACAACTGGAATTGCCATCGGGAGTTCTTCTCCGATGGATGGAATCTTATCGGCCCTTCCTCCAGCGGCGATCCAGACCTTGTTATATTCCCTCTGGATCCCCTCTTTGAGAACAATAGTCCTCGTGATGTTATCGGAGGACTGGGCAACTCGGTGCAACCGGCGAGCCTGTATATTTGGAATCTGGCTCGCCAGCCGCGCAATTCCTAAGCCGCCATCACTTGTGCTGGCATATAAGATGGCGTCACATGTGCTGGGAAGTAAGTGAAGCCAGCTCTTCACTGCCGATCTAATGGCAAGGTCCAGGGCCTGGAGGTAGGAGGCGTTTACTGCCGCATGATCTGCTGCATACAGCACCCGTGGGACTGCATACCTCTTCAAGATTTCTGCCTTCTGCAGTGGCTTTAATGGGGCTGCCCCGATGCTCTTCACCCAGGTGTCAAGCTTTTCTTTCAGCTCCGGCTTCGAGAGTCCGACCCACGGGTCTACTCCCAGGCCCAAATATTTCTCGGAGCTACCGGGCTCAATTAGATGGAGTTGAGCCCCTTCAATTTCCCATGGGTCGCAATTGTTGACAGTGTAAGAGTCTTTCGTGGGCCTTATCAAAAACCCATGGCATTTTCCAGCTTGCACCTTCAGCCCTGTAGCGTGACAAAACTCTTCCACCACCTGCAAACTCTTCTGCATGCCCTCCCACGAGTCACCCAGCAGAACGAGATCATCTGCAAACGCCAATGATGATACCAAGCTGTTACCATATTTGAATCCTTCCTTGATCTCTTCCAACTTACATAGCAGTGGATCTACTGCTAGGTTGAACAACAATGGGGACATTGGATCTCCCTGCTTCACCCCGGTGAGGATCTTAACCTTCTCCGAGCAGGTCTCCCCAACCTCAAGCCTCGTCGCACAGTTGTTATAAGAATCGGCGATGATGTCAGTTATATGATCATCAACGCCCTTCTGTCGGAGGACCTCGAGGATGTGATGATGACTGACCGAATCAAAGGCTTTTGCCAGGTCCACGAAGACGACCGCCAGCGTCTTATGATCTCTCTTCGCGTGCCGTATAAGCACTTGCAGGAGCTTCAGGTTCTCCGCACAGCCTGGGGCTGAGATAAACCCTCGTTGGCGGCTGTTAATCGGGCAGGCTCGCCGCGGTCGTGCTGTCAGGATCCGTGAGAACAGTCTTAAGATTACCGACCCGATGGTAATGGGCCGCCAATTATTAATGTCCTCGATCTTTTTCGGATCCGCGGATTTAGGTATTAAGATTGTTCTACATTCTTTGACCCCATCTGGGATCCTTCCAGCCAGCAGCCATAGGTTGAACAATTGAGCCAAGTGGCTCCCCTGAGGGTCCTTTTTAATAACATCCCTCAGGGAGAGGCCGTCTGGTCCGGGAGCGGAGTTCTTATTCATTTCCGCGATGTTTTTCATGACCTCTTTTGGGGAGATCATCTTATTGAATGCAGAATTTTCCGCCACACCAGCACTCCGGAAGACGCTCAAGCCAGCAAACGGTGATCTCTCTTCCCACTTCCTCCGAAACGCGTCATATAGCTCGCTCATTGGAAGGGGGCACTTCAGTGCCTCGACGTTATCCAAAATGATACCAGCGAGCTTCTTGCGATCTATCTCAAAGAGCCGCTGGTATCGGAGATACAACCCTCTTCTCACCGCCCTGTTCTTCATCCACCTTCTCTCCTCCCTCGCAGGTGCAGGTTTTGCTTGGTGCTTCCTTCATTGTTTCAGTTTTGCTACGGCAATCTGCCCCGCCAGCTGTGACAACCACTCTACTGCTGATGCTTCGATGACTCTCCGGGCGTCCTCGCCATCCTCCAAGATCCTCCTACGTGCGATCATATTGCTTGCCGGCAGGGACCCTGCTCGTACCTTCTCTGCCATGACCTTCCTATATTCCGTTCTTATCATTTCCTTCCTTTCCTTCTCCACCGGGGATTCCCCACCGCGCTCCATCGCAGCTCTTCTTGGCGTTGCCGCTGTCTTGGCAGCCGCTGCAGGCTGTCTTCTTTTATCACTGATCTGCTTTGCCGTTTTCGTGGGCAAATGCTCCCCGATCAGTTTATTGATGAAGCGCTCGTTCTTAAACCTTTCTTCCAACTCCAGCAGCAGAGCCGTCTCTTCCTCCGTCCAGCAGCTTCTGTGCATTCCTCGCAGGCTCTTTCCCTTCGGTCGAGCTGCTTCAGTCCTCTCCAGATTCCTAACTTGTGGGTGCATAAGCCGCTTATGCTGAGACATGCCGCTCTTGGTCTTAAATTGCCGGTCACATTCCCCACAGCGCCACATTCCAGGTTCCTCCGGGGCTTCCTCCTGACTGTGGATTTCTGGGGCTCCCTGGCACTTCGGAAAGCGGCAGGCAATACTATGATGTTTCACATTTGTCCTGCCACAACGGGAGCACTGAAAGAGGATTCGTTGCCGGCCATGGGCCCTCCTGAGATGATCAACTAGAGCCGCGACTTTCCCCATCCTGGTGCCACAGCAAGGACATGCTGGATGTTGATCGGGGATCTTCACGACTGGTGTTCCCACATCAGTCGTTCCCCCCACAGCACCAAGGATGGGACTCACTACCTCAATTGATAAAATTGCGGGGCCGGAGGGAGATCCTGCTTCCACGTCTACCACATCCTCCTCTGGTGCTTCTACAGCTCCAGTCATCGGAGGTGATCCAACGGGTTCCAAGACCTCATAAACCTCCGGCAGATCTTTGATGCAATCCCAGGGCGGATCGGGACAAGTCCCTTCCCACTTAGTAACTATGGCCCCATTATTGAACCATGGAACATTCCATGGAACCTTTTCCGAGTTGGGCTTGGTAGGCGGCCCGTCCGCCCGAGTCCAATTTGGTGAAGCGTCATCTGGGGACTAGATCCCATGTCCCAACTATCCTGGCTCAACCACAAGGGAGCCGGGCAAGAGCAAAATTCAACGGTACAGAAGACAGAGCAAGCCCCATGTCGTCTGTGTGAAGAATTTTACCGTTGCCTTCCGAAGAAGGACTTTGTATACACAAAGTCACAACATATATATATATATATATATATATATATATATGCCAATTAAAAAAAATTTAAACATCCTTACCTTTACTCGTAAAGATGTGAAGGATATCCACAGAGGACAGGAGCGCCCTTTGTGAAAAGAGCCTCGCTGTCCTCTTCAGGCGGCTGGTGGAGAGTCCAAGGTCGGCGAGGAAACTCTCGTTGCCTTTATACCACTTCCCTCTAGCGCCAGTCGGGAATCCCAGAAACTCCACCTCTTCCACATTCGTCATCTCCTTCACTTGTTCTTCCAGATGTTGATACTTCCGGACCTTCTCTGCCGCAGCGTCACCTAGAGATGACAAACCACTTTCGTAGCGAATGGTTACATCCACTACTTTCGCCCGATTCTCCTTAACTACAACCAAATCCGGCTTAAAGAGTTCATTGTTGTTATCCCTGAGGTTCGGTTCCATATATACTAACCACCCCAGTCTCTTGGCCTCTTCAGCCAGCATTCCACATAAGATGTTATGCCTACGAATTCGGGCCTCCTGAACTGCTGGGCAGTATCCGATAATATGAGAACAAGTTTCCCACTCCGCAGGACAATGCCTGCACCCCTTCGGAACCCCTTCTCCAGCCCCTGCGCCAAATACTCCCTAGTGGGATAGACATTGGCCTGCAGCTGTATTGCTGTTAATAACTTCCTGTGGGGAATACCCCGGTAATGAACGAGCCAATCATTACTGATGTTATCATTTTCAAAGTTCTTTATACCGCGGCCTTGTGATCTTAGATTGGCCCAATTTTCTACTTCTCTTTTCCTCCACTTGCTAGGAACCGGATAGATGATCCTGGGTGATGACGTTTCCCATTCGGATGAAGCCTCGCCGCCTCCCAGTACAACTGGAATTGCCATCGGGAGTTCTTCTCCGATGGATGGAATCTTATCGGCCCTTCCTCCAGCGGCGATCCAGACCTTGTTATATTCCCTCTGGATCCCCTCTTTGAGAACAATAGTCCTCGTGATGTTATCGGAGGATTGGGCAACTCGGTGCAACCGGCGAGCCTGTATATTTGGAATCTGGCTCGCCAGCCGCGCAATTCCTAAGCCACCATCACTTGTGCTGGCATATAAGATGGCGTCACATGTGCTGGGAAGTAAGTGAAGCCAGCTCTTCACTGCCGATCTAATGGCAAGGTCCAGGGCCTGGAGGTAGGAGGCGTTTACTGCCGCATGATCTGCTGCATACAGCACCCGTGGGACTGCATACCTCTTCAAGATTTCTGCCTTCTGCAGTGGCTTTAATGGGGCTGCCCCGATGCTCTTCACCCAGGTGTCAAGCTTTTCTTTCAGCTCCGGCTTCGAGAGTCCGACCCACGGGTCTACTCCCAGGCCCAAATATTTCTCGGAGCTACCGGGCTCAATTAGATGGAGTTGAGCCCCTTCAATTTCCCATGGGTCGCAATTGTTGACAGTGTAAGAGTCTTTCGTGGGCCTTATCAAAAACCCATGGCATTTTCCAGCTTGCACCTTCAGCCCTGTAGCGTGACAAAACTCTTCCACCACCTGCAAACTCTTCTGCATGCCCTCCCACGAGTCACCCAGCAGAACGAGATCATCTGCAAACGCCAATGATGATACCAAGCTGTTACCATATTTGAATCCTTCCTTGATCTCTTCCAACTTACATAGCAGTGGATCTACTGCTAGGTTGAACAACAATGGGGACATTGGATCTCCCTGCTTCACCCCGGTGAGGATCTTAACCTTCTCCGAGCAGGTCTCCCCAACCTCAAGCCTCGTCGCACAGTTGTTATAAGAATCGGCGATGATGTCAGTTATATGATCATCAACGCCCTTCTGTCGGAGGACCTCGAGGATGTGATGATGACTGACCGAATCAAAGGCTTTTGCCAGGTCCACGAAGACGACCGCCAGCGTCTTATGATCTCTCTTCGCGTGCCGTATAAGCACTTGCAGGAGCTTCAGGTTCTCCGCACAGCCTGGGGCTGAGAGAAACCCTCGTTGGCGGCTGTTAATCGGGCAGGCTCGCCGCGGTCGTGCTGTCAGGATCCGTGAGAACAGTCTTAAGATTACCGACCCGATGGTAATGGGCCGCCAATTATTAATGTCCTCGATCTTTTTCGGATCCGCGGATTTAGGTATTAAGATTGTTCTACATTCTTTGACCCCATCTGGGATCCTTCCAGCCAGCAGCCATAGGTTGAACAATTGAGCCAAGTGGCTCCCCTGAGGGTCCTTTTTAATAACATCCCTCAGGGAGAGGCCGTCTGGTCCGGGAGCGGAGTTCTTATTCATTTCCGCGATGTTTTTCATGACCTCTTTTGGGGAGATCATCTTATTGAATGCAGAATTTTCCGCCACACCAGCACTCCGGAAGACGCTCAAGCCAGCAAACGGTGATCTCTCTTCCCACTTCCTCCGAAACGCGTCATATAGCTCGCTCATTGGAAGGGGGCACTTCAGTGCCTCGACGTTATCCAAAATGATACCAGCGAGCTTCTTGCGATCTATCTCAAAGAGCCGCTGGTATCGGAGATACAACCCTCTTCTCACCGCCCTGTTCTTCATCCACCTTCTCTCCTCCCTCGCAGGTGCAGGTTTTGCTTGGTGCTTCCTTCATTGTTTCAGTTTTGCTACGGCAATCTGCCCCGCCAGCTGTGACAACCACTCTACTGCTGATGCTTCGATGACTCTCCGGGCGTCCTCGCCATCCTCCAAGATCCTCCTACGTGCGATCATATTGCTTGCCGGCAGGGACCCTGCTCGTACCTTCTCTGCCATGACCTTCCTATATTCCGTTCTTATCATTTCCTTCCTTTCCTTCTCCACCGGGGATTCCCCACCGCGCTCCATCGCAGCTCTTCTTGGCGTTGCCGCTGTCTTGGCAGCCGCTGCAGGCTGTCTTCTTTTATCACTGATCTGCTTTGCCGTTTTCGTGGGCAAATGCTCCCCGATCAGTTTATTGATGAAGCGCTCGTTCTTAAACCTTTCTTCCAACTCCAGCAGCAGAGCCGTCTCTTCCTCCGTCCAGCAGCTTCTGTGCATTCCTCGCAGGCTCTTTCCCTTCGGTCGAGCTGCTTCAGTCCTCTCCAGATTCCTAACTTGTGGGTGCATAAGCCGCTTATGCTGAGACATGCCGCTCTTGGTCTTAAATTGCCGGTCACATTCCCCACAGCGCCACATTCCAGGTTCCTCCGGGGCTTCCTCCTGACTGTGGATTTCTGGGGCTCCCTGGCACTTCGGAAAGCGGCAGGCAATACTATGATGTTTCACATTTGTCCTGCCACAACGGGAGCACTGAAAGAGGATTCGTTGCCGGCCATGGGCCCTCCTGAGATGATCAACTAGAGCCGCGACTTTCCCCATCCTGGTGCCACAGCAAGGACATGCTGGATGTTGATCGGGGATCTTCACGACTGGTGTTCCCACATCAGTCGTTCCCCCCACAGCACCAAGGATGGGACTCACTACCTCAATTGATAAAATTGCGGGGCCGGAGGGAGATCCTGCTTCCACGTCTACCACATCCTCCTCTGGTGCTTCTACAGCTCCAGTCATCGGAGGTGATCCAACGGGTTCCAAGACCTCATAAACCTCCGGCAGATCTTTGATGCAATCCCAGGGTGGATCGGGACAAGTCCCTTCCCACTTAGTAACTATGGCCCCATTATTGAACCATGGAACATTCCATGGAACCTTTTCCGAGTTGGGCTTGGTAGGCGGCCCGTCCGCCCGAGTCCAATTTGGTGAAGCGTCATCTGGGGACTAGATCCCATGTCCCAACTATCCTGGCTCAACCACAAGGGAGCCGGGCAAGAGCAAAATTCAACGGTACAGAAGACAGAGCAAGCCCCATGTCGTCTGTGTGAAGAATTTTACTGTTGCCTTCCGAAGAAGGACTTTGTATACACAAAGTCACAACATATATATATATATGCCAATTAAAAAAAATTTAAACATCCTTACCTTTACTCGTAAAGATGTGAAGGATATCCACAGAGGACAGGAGCGCCCTTTGTGAAAAGAGCCTCGCTGTCCTCTTCAGGCGGCTGGTGGAGAGTCCAAGGTCGGCGAGGAAACTCTCGTTGCCTTTATACCACTTCCCTCTAGCGCCAGTCGGGAATCCCAGAAACTCCACCTCTTCCACATTCGTCATCTCCTTCACTTGTTCTTCCAGATGTTGATACTTCCGGACCTTCTCTGCCGCAGCGTCACCTAGAGATGACAAACCACTTTCGTAGCGAATGGTTACATCCACTACTTTCGCCCGATTCTCCTTAACTACAACCAAATCCGGCTTAAAGAGTTGATTGTTGTTATCCCTGAGGTTCGGTTCCATATATACTAACCACCCCAGTCTCTTGGCCTCTTCAGCCAGCATTCCACATAAGATGCTATGCCTACAAATTCGAGCTTCCTGAACTGCCGGGCAGTATCCAATAATATGAGAAGAAGTTTCCCACTCCGCAGGACAATGCCTGCACCCCTTCGGAACCCCTTCTCCCAGCCCCTGCGCCAAATACTCCCTAGTGGGATAGACATTGGCCCGCAGCTGTATTGCTGTTAATAACTTCCTGTGGGGAATACCCCGGTAATGAACGAGCCAATCATTACTGATGTTATCATTCTCAAAGTTCTTTATACCGCGGCCTTGTGATCTTAGATTGGCCCAATTTTCTACTTCTCTTTTCCTCCACTTGCTAGGAACCGGATAGATGATCCTGGGTGATGACGTTTCCCATTCGGATGAAGCCTCGCCGCCTCCCAGTACAACTGGGATTGCCATCGGGAGTTCTTCTCCGATGGATGGAATCTTATTGGCCCTTCCTCCAGCGGCGATCCAGACCTTGTTATATTCCCTCTGGATCCCCTCTTTGAGAACAATAGTCCTCGTGATGTTATCGGAGGACTGGGCAACTCGGTGCAACCGGCGAGCCTGTATATTTGGAATCTGGCTCGCCAGCCGCGCAATTCCTAAGCCGCCATCACTTGTGCTGGCATATAAGATGGCGTCACATGTGCTGGGAAGTAAGTGAAGCCAGCTCTTCACTGCCGATCTAATGGCAAGGTCCAGGGCCTGGAGGTAGGAGGCGTTTACTGCCGCATGATCTGCTGCATACAGCACCCGTGGGACTGCATACCTCTTCAAGATTTCTGCCTTCTGCAGTGGCTTTAATGGGGCTGCCCCGATGCTCTTCACCCAGGTGTCAAGCTTTTCTTTCAGCTCCGGCTTCGAGAGTCCGACCCACGGGTCTACTCCCAGGCCCAAATATTTCTCGGAGCTACCGGGCTCAATTAGATGGAGTTGAGCCCCTTCAATTTCCCATGGGTCGCAATTGTTGACAGTGTAAGAGTCTTTCGTGGGCCTTATCAAAAACCCATGGCATTTTCCAGCTTGCACCTTCAGCCCTGTAGCGTGACAAAACTCTTCCACCACCTGCAAACTCTTCTGCATGCCCTCCCACGAGTCACCCAGCAGAACGAGATCATCTGCAAACGCCAATGATGATACCAAGCTGTTACCATATTTGAATCCTTCCTTGATCTCTTCCAACTTACATAGCAGTGGATCTACTGCTAGGTTGAACAACAATGGGGACATTGGATCTCCCTGCTTCACCCCGGTGAGGATCTTAACCTTCTCCGAGCAGGTCTCCCCAACCTCAAGCCTCGTCGCACAGTTGTTATAAGAATCGGCGATGATGTCAGTTATATGATCATCAACGCCCTTCTGTCGGAGGACCTCGAGGATGTGATGATGACTGACCGAATCAAAGGCTTTTGCCAGGTCCACGAAGACGACCGCCAGCGTCTTATGATCTCTCTTCGCGTGCCGTATAAGCACTTGCAGGAGCTTCAGGTTCTCCGCACAGCCTGGGGCTGAGAGAAACCCTCGTTGGCGGCTGTTAATCGGGCAGGCTCGCCGCGGTCGTGCTGTCAGGATCCGTGAGAACAGTCTTAAGATTACCGACCCGATGGTAATGGGCCGCCAATTATTAATGTCCTCGATCTTTTTCGGATCCGCGGATTTAGGTATTAAGATTGTTCTACATTCTTTGACCCCATCTGGGATCCTTCCAGCCAGCAGCCATAGGTTGAACAATTGAGCCAAGTGGCTCCCCTGAGGGTCCTTTTTAATAACATCCCTCAGGGAGAGGCCGTCTGGTCCGGGAGCGGAGTTCTTATTCATTTCCGCGATGTTTTTCATGACCTCTTTTGGGGAGATCATCTTATTGAATGCAGAATTTTCCGCCACACCAGCACTCCGGAAGACGCTCAAGCCAGCAAACGGTGATCTCTCTTCCCACTTCCTCCGAAACGCGTCATATAGCTCGCTCATTGGAAGGGGGCACTTCAGTGCCTCGATGTTATCCAAAATGATACCAGCGAGCTTCTTGCGATCTATCTCAAAGAGCCGCTGGTATCGGAGATACAACCCTCTTCTCACCGCCCTGTTCTTCATCCACCTTCTCTCCTCCCTCGCAGGTGCAGGTTTTGCTTGGTGCTTCCTTCATTGTTTCAGTTTTGCTACGGCAATCTGCCCCGCCAGCTGTGACAACCACTCTACTGCTGATGCTTCGATGACTCTCCGGGCGTCCTCGCCATCCTCCAAGATCCTCCTACGTGTGATCATATTGCTTGCCGGCAGGGACCCTGCTCGTACCTTCTCTGCCATGACCTTCCTATATTCCGTTCTTATCATTTCCTTCCTTTCCTTCTCCACCGGGGATTCCCCACCGCGCTCCATCGCAGCTCTTCTTGGCGTTGCCGCTGTCTTGGCAGCCGCTGCAGGCTGTCTTCTTTTATCACTGATCTGCTTTGCCGTTTTCGTGGGCAAATGCTCCCCGATCAGTTTATTGATGAAGCGCTCGTTCTTAAACCTTTCTTCCAACTCCAGCAGCAGAGCCGTCTCTTCCTCCGTCCAGCAGCTTCTGTGCATTCCTCGCAGGCTCTTTCCCTTCGGTCGAGCTGCTTCAGTCCTCTCCAGATTCCTAACTTGTGGGTGCATAAGCCGCTTATGCTGAGACATGCCGCTCTTGGTCTTAAATTGCCGGTCACATTCCCCACAGCGCCACATTCCAGGTTCCTCCGGGGCTTCCTCCTGACTGTGGATTTCTGGGGCTCCCTGGCACTTCGGAAAGCGGCAGGCAATACTATGATGTTTCACATTTGTCCTGCCACAACGGGAGCACTGAAAGAGGATTCGTTGCCGGCCATGGGCCCTCCTGAGATGATCAACTAGAGCCGCGACTTTCCCCATCCTGGTGCCACAGCAAGGACATGCTGGATGTTGATCGGGGATCTTCACGACTGGTGTTCCCACATCAGTCGTTCCCCCCACAGCACCAAGGATGGGACTCACTACCTCAATTGATAAAATTGCGGGGCCGGAGGGAGATCCTGCTTCCACGTCTACCACATCCTCCTCTGGTGCTTCTACAGCTCCAGTCATCGGAGGTGATCCAACGGGTTCCAAGACCTCATAAACCTCCGGCAGATCTTTGATGCAATCCCAGGGCGGATCGGGACAAGTCCCTTCCCACTTAGTAACTATGGCCCCATTATTGAACCATGGAACATTCCATGGAACCTTTTCCGAGTTGGGCTTGGTAGGCGGCCCGTCCGCCCGAGTCCAATTTGGTGAAGCGTCATCTGGGGACTAGATCCCATGTCCCAACTATCCTGGCTCAACCACAAGGGAGCCGGGCAAGAGCAAAATTCAACGGTACAGAAGACAGAGCAAGCCCCATGTCGTCTGTGTGAAGAATTTTACTGTTGCCTTCCGAAGAAGGACTTTGTATACACAAAGTCACAACATATATATATATATATATATATATATATATATATGCCAATTAAAAAAAAATTTAAACATCCTTACCTTTACTCGTAAAGATGTGAAGGATATCCACAGAGGACAGGAGCGCCCTTTGTGAAAAGAGCCTCGCTGTCCTCTTCAGGCGGCTGGTGGAGAGTCCAAGGTCGGCGAGGAAACTCTCGTTGCCTTTATACCACTTCCCTCTAGCGCCAGTCGGGAATCCCAGAAACTCCACCTCTTCCACATTCGTCATCTCCTTCACTTGTTCTTCCAGATGTTGATACTTCCGGACCTTCTCTGCCGCAGCGTCACCTAGAGATGACAAACCACTTTCGTAGCGAATGGTTACATCCACTACTTTCGCCCGATTCTCCTTAACTACAACCAAATCCGGCTTAAAGAGTTCATTGTTGTTATCCCTGAGGTTCGGTTCCATATATACTAACCACCCCAGTCTCTTGGCCTCTTCAGCCAGCATTCCACATAAGATGCTATGCCTACAAATTCGAGCTTCCTGAACTGCCGGGCAGTATCCAATAATATGAGAAGAAGTTTCCCACTCCGCAGGACAATGCCTGCACCCCTTCGGAACCCCTTCTCCCAGCCCCTGCGCCAAATACTCCCTAGTGGGATAGACATTGGCCCGCAGCTGTATTGCTGTTAATAACTTCCTGTGGGGAATACCCCGGTAATGAACGAGCCAATCATTACTGATGTTATCATTCTCAAAGTTCTTTATACCGCGGCCTTGTGATCTTAGATTGGCCCAATTTTCTACTTCTCTTTTCCTCCACTTGCTAGGAACCGGATAGATGATCCTGGGTGATGACGTTTCCCATTCGGATGAAGCCTCGCCGCCTCCCAGTACAACTGGGATTGCCATCGGGAGTTCTTCTCCGATGGATGGAATCTTATTGGCCCTTCCTCCAGCGGCGATCCAGACCTTGTTATATTCCCTCTGGATCCCCTCTTTGAGAACAATAGTCCTCGTGATGTTATCGGAGGACTGGGCAACTCGGTGCAACCGGCGAGCCTGTATATTTGGAATCTGGCTCGCCAGCCGCGCAATTCCTAAGCCACCATCACTTGTGCTGGCATATAAGATGGCGTCACATGTGCTGGGAAGTAAGTGAAGCCAGCTCTTCACTGCCGATCTAATGGCAAGGTCCAGGGCCTGGAGGTAGGAGGCGTTTACTGCCGCATGATCTGCTGCATACAGCACCCGTGGGACTGCATACCTCTTCAAGATTTCTGCCTTCTGCAGTGGCTTTAA
This sequence comes from Apteryx mantelli, assembly GCF_036417845.1. NCBI lineage: Eukaryota > Metazoa > Chordata > Aves > Apterygiformes > Apterygidae > Apteryx > Apteryx mantelli. Next base: position 978,645 of record NW_027118792.1, on the reverse strand, counting down.
TGGGGCTGCCCTGATGCTCTTCACCCAGGTGTCAAGCTTTTCTTTCAGCTCCGGCTTCGAGAGTCCGACCCACGGGTCTACTCCCAGGCCCAAATATTTCTCGGAGCTACCGGGCTCAATTAGATGGAGTTGAGCCCCTTCAATTTCCCATGGGTCGCAATTGTTGACAGTGTAAGAGTCTTTCGTGGGCCTTATCAAAAACCCATGGCATTTTCCAGCTTGCACCTTCAGCCCTGTAGCGTGACAAAACTCTTCCACCACCTGCAAACTCTTCTGCATGCCCTCCCACGAGTCACCCAGCAGAACGAGATCATCTGCAAACGCCAATGATGATACCAAGCTGTTACCATATTTGAATCCTTCCTTGATCTCTTCCAACTTACATAGCAGTGGATCTACTGCTAGGTTGAACAACAATGGGGACATTGGATCTCCCTGCTTCACCCCGGTGAGGATCTTAACCTTCTCCGAGCAGGTCTCCCCAACCTCAAGCCTCGTCGCACAGTTGTTATAAGAATCGGCGATGATGTCAGTTATATGATCATCAACGCCCTTCTGTCGGAGGACCTCGAGGATGTGATGATGACTGACCGAATCAAAGGCTTTTGCCAGGTCCACGAAGACGACCGCCAGCGTCTTATGATCTCTCTTCGCGTGCCGTATAAGCACTTGCAGGAGCTTCAGGTTCTCCGCACAGCCTGGGGCTGAGAGAAACCCTCGTTGGCGGCTGTTAATCGGGCAGGCTCGCCGCGGTCGTGCTGTCAGGATCCGTGAGAACAGTCTTAAGATTACCGACCCGATGGTAATGGGCCGCCAATTATTAATGTCCTCGATCTTTTTCGGATCCGCGGATTTAGGTATTAAGATTGTTCTACATTCTTTGACCCCATCTGGGATCCTTCCAGCCAGCAGCCATAGGTTGAACAATTGAGCCAAGTGGCTCCCCTGAGGGTCCTTTTTAATAACATCCCTCAGGGAGAGGCCGTCTGGTCCGGGAGCGGAGTTCTTATTCATTTCCGCGATGTTTTTCATGACCTCTTTTGGGGAGATCATCTTATTGAATGCAGAATTTTCCGCCACACCAGCACTCCGGAAGACGCTCAAGCCAGCAAACGGTGATCTCTCTTCCCACTTCCTCCGAAACGCGTCATATAGCTCGCTCATTGGAAGGGGGCACTTCAGTGCCTCGACGTTATCCAAAATGATACCAGCGAGCTTCTTGCGATCTATCTCAAAGAGCCGCTGGTATCGGAGATACAACCCTCTTCTCACCGCCCTGTTCTTCATCCACCTTCTCTCCTCCCTCGCAGGTGCAGGTTTTGCTTGGTGCTTCCTTCATTGTTTCAGTTTTGCTACGGCAATCTGCCCCGCCAGCTGTGACAACCACTCTACTGCTGATGCTTCGATGACTCTCCGGGCGTCCTCGCCATCCTCCAAGATCCTCCTACGTGCGATCATATTGCTTGCCGGCAGGGACCCTGCTCGTACCTTCTCTGCCATGACCTTCCTATATTCCGTTCTTATCATTTCCTTCCTTTCCTTCTCCACCGGGGATTCCCCACCGCGCTCCATCGCAGCTCTTCTTGGCGTTGCCGCTGTCTTGGCAGCCGCTGCAGGCTGTCTTCTTTTATCACTGATCTGCTTTGCCGTTTTCGTGGGCAAATGCTCCCTGATCAGTTTATTGATGAAGCGCTCGTTCTTAAACCTTTCTTCCAACTCCAGCAGCAGAGCCGTCTCTTCCTCCGTCCAGCAGCTTCTGTGCATTCCTCGCAGGCTCTTTCCCTTCGGTCGAGCTGCTTCAGTCCTCTCCAGATTCCTAACTTGTGGGTGCATAAGCCGCTTATGCTGAGACATGCCGCTCTTGGTCTTAAATTGCCGGTCACATTCCCCACAGCGCCACATTCCAGGTTCCTCCGGGGCTTCCTCCTGACTGTGGATTTCTGGGGCTCCCTGGCACTTCGGAAAGCGGCAGGCAATACTATGATGTTTCACATTTGTCCTGCCACAACGGGAGCACTGAAAGAGGATTCGTTGCCGGCCATGGGCCCTCCTGAGATGATCAACTAGAGCCGCGACTTTCCCCATCCTGGTGCCACAGCAAGGACATGCTGGATGTTGATCGGGGATCTTCACGACTGGTGTTCCCACATCAGTCGTTCCCCCCACAGCACCAAGGATGGGACTCACTACCTCAATTGATAAAATTGCGGGGCCGGAGGGAGATCCTGCTTCCACGTCTACCACATCCTCCTCTGGTGCTTCTACAGCTCCAGTCATCGGAGGTGATCCAACGGGTTCCAAGACCTCATAAACCTCCGGCAGATCTTTGATGCAATCCCAGGGTGGATCGGGACAAGTCCCTTCCCACTTAGTAACTATGGCCCCATTATTGAACCATGGAACATTCCATGGAACCTTTTCCGAGTTGGGCTTGGTAGGCGGCCCGTCCGCCCGAGTCCAATTTGGTGAAGCGTCATCTGGGGACTAGATCCCATGTCCCAACTATCCTGGCTCAACCACAAGGGAGCCGGGCAAGAGCAAAATTCAACGGTACAGAAGACAGAGCAAGCCCCATGTCGTCTGTGTGAAGAATTTTACTGTTGCCTTCCGAAGAAGGACTTTGTATACACAAAGTCACAACATATATATATATATATGCCAATTAAAAAAAATTTAAACATCCTTACCTTTACTCGTAAAGATGTGAAGGATATCCACAGAGGACAGGAGCGCCCTTTGTGAAAAGAGCCTCGCTGTCCTCTTCAGGCGGCTGGTGGAGAGTCCAAGGTCGGCGAGGAAACTCTCGTTGCCTTTATACCACTTCCCTCTAGCGCCAGTCGGGAATCCCAGAAACTCCACCTCTTCCACATTCGTCATCTCCTTCACTTGTTCTTCCAGATGTTGATACTTCCGGACCTTCTCTGCCGCAGCGTCACCTAGAGATGACAAACCACTTTCGTAGCGAATGGTTACATCCACTACTTTCGCCCGATTCTCCTTAACTACAACCAAATCCGGCTTAAAGAGTTCATTGTTGTTATCCCTGAGGTTCGGTTCCATATATACTAACCACCCCAGTCTCTTGGCCTCTTCAGCCAGCATTCCACATAAGATGTTATGCCTACGAATTCGGGCCTCCTGAACTGCTGGGCAGTATCCGATAATATGAGAACAAGTTTCCCACTCCGCAGGACAATGCCTGCACCCCTTCGGAACCCCTTCTCCAGCCCCTGCGCCAAATACTCCCTAGTGGGATAGACATTGGCCCGCAGCTGTATTGCTGTTAATAACTTCCTGTGGGGAATACCCCGGTAATGAACGAGCCAATCATTACTGATGTTATCATTTTCAAAGTTCTTTATACCGCGGCCTTGTGATCTTAGATTGGCCCAATTTTCTACTTCTCTTTTCCTCCACTTGCTAGGAACCGGATAGATGATCCTGGGTGATGACGTTTCCCATTCGGATGAAGCCTCGCCGCCTCCCAGTACAACTGGAATTGCCATCGGGAGTTCTTCTCCGATGGATGGAATCTTATTGGCCCTTCCTCCAGCGGCGATCCAGACCTTGTTATATTCCCTCTGGATCCCCTCTTTGAGAACAATAGTCCTCGTGATGTTATCGGAGGACTGGGCAACTCGGTGCAACCGGCGAGCCTGTATATTTGGAATCTGGCTCGCCAGCCGCGCAATTCCTAAGCCGCCATCACTTGTGCTGGCATATAAGATGGCGTCACATGTGCTGGGAAGTAAGTGAAGCCAGCTCTTCACTGCCGATCTAATGGCAAGGTCCAGGGCCTGGAGGTAGGAGGCGTTTACTGCCGCATGATCTGCTGCATACAGCACCCGTGGGACTGCATACCTCTTCAAGATTTCTGCCTTCTGCAGTGGCTTTAATGGGGCTGCCCCGATGCTCTTCACCCAGGTGTCAAGCTTTTCTTTCAGCTCCGGCTTCGAGAGTCCGACCCACGGGTCTACTCCCAGGCCCAAATATTTCTCGGAGCTACCGGGCTCAATTAGATGGAGTTGAGCCCCTTCAATTTCCCATGGGTCGCAATTGTTGACAGTGTAAGAGTCTTTCGTGGGCCTTATCAAAAACCCATGGCATTTTCCAGCTTGCACCTTCAGCCCTGTAGCGTGACAAAACTCTTCCACCACCTGCAAACTCTTCTGCATGCCCTCCCACGAGTCACCCAGCAGAACGAGATCATCTGCAAACGCCAATGATGATACCAAGCTGTTACCATATTTGAATCCTTCCTTGATCTCTTCCAACTTACATAGCAGTGGATCTACTGCTAGGTTGAACAACAATGGGGACATTGGATCTCCCTGCTTCACCCCGGTGAGGATCTTAACCTTCTCCGAGCAGGTCTCCCCAACCTCAAGCCTCGTCGCACAGTTGTTATAAGAATCGGCGATGATGTCAGTTATATGATCATCAACGCCCTTCTGTCGGAGGACCTCGAGGATGTGATGATGACTGACCGAATCAAAGGCTTTTGCCAGGTCCACGAAGACGACCGCCAGCGTCTTATGATCTCTCTTCGCGTGCCGTATAAGCACTTGCAGGAGCTTCAGGTTCTCCGCACAGCCTGGGGCTGAGAGAAACCCTCGTTGGCGGCTGTTAATCGGGCAGGCTCGCCGCGGTCGTGCTGTCAGGATCCGTGAGAACAGTCTTAAGATTACCGGCCCGATGGTAATGGGCCGCCAATTATTGATGTCCTCGATCTTTTTCGGATCCGCGGATTTAGGTATTAAGATTGTTCTACATTCTTTGACCCCATCTGGGATCCTTCCAGCCAGCAGCCATAGGTTGAACAATTGAGCCAAGTGGCTCCCCTGAGGGTCCTTTTTAATAACATCCCTCAGGGAGAGGCCGTCTGGTCCGGGAGCGGAGTTCTTATTCATTTCCGCGATGTTTTTCATGACCTCTTTTGGGGAGATCATCTTATTGAATGCAGAATTTTCCGCCACACCAGCACTCCGGAAGACGCTCAAGCCAGCAAACGGTGATCTCTCTTCCCACTTCCTCCGAAACGCGTCATATAGCTCGCTCATTGGAAGGGGGCACTTCAGTGCCTCGATGTTATCCAAAATGATACCAGCGAGCTTCTTGCGATCTATCTCAAAGAGCCGCTGGTATCGGAGATACAACCCTCTTCTCACCGCCCTGTTCTTCATCCACCTTCTCTCCTCCCTCGCAGGTGCAGGTTTTGCTTGGTGCTTCCTTCATTGTTTCAGTTTTGCTACGGCAATCTGCCCCGCCAGCTGTGACAACCACTCTACTGCTGATGCTTCGATGACTCTCCGGGCGTCCTCGCCATCCTCCAAGATCCTCCTACGTGCGATCATATTGCTTGCCGGCAGGGACCCTGCTCGTACCTTCTCTGCCATGACCTTCCTATATTCCGTTCTTATCATTTCCTTCCTTTCCTTCTCCACCGGGGATTCCCCACCGCGCTCCATCGCAGCTCTTCTTGGCGTTGCCGCTGTCTTGGCAGCCGCTGCAGGCTGTCTTCTTTTATCACTGATCTGCTTTGCCGTTTTCGTGGGCAAATGCTCCCCGATCAGTTTATTGATGAAGCGCTCGTTCTTAAACCTTTCTTCCAACTCCAGCAGCAGAGCCGTCTCTTCCTCCGTCCAGCAGCTTCTGTGCATTCCTCGCAGGCTCTTTCCCTTCGGTCGAGCTGCTTCAGTCCTCTCCAGATTCCTAACTTGTGGGTGCATAAGCCGCTTATGCTGAGACATGCCGCTCTTGGTCTTAAATTGCCGGTCACATTCCCCACAGCGCCACATTCCAGGTTCCTCCGGGGCTTCCTCCTGACTGTGGATTTCTGGGGCTCCCTGGCACTTCGGAAAGCGGCAGGCAATACTATGATGTTTCACATTTGTCCTGCCACAACGGGAGCACTGAAAGAGGATTCGTTGCCGGCCATGGGCCCTCCTGAGATGATCAACTAGAGCCGCGACTTTCCCCATCCTGGTGCCACAGCAAGGACATGCTGGATGTTGATCGGGGATCTTCACGACTGGTGTTCCCACATCAGTCGTTCCCCCCGCAGCACCAAGGATGGGACTCACTACCTCAATTGATAAAATTGCGGGGCCGGAGGGAGATCCTGCTTCCACGTCTACCACATCCTCCTCTGGTGCTTCTACAGCTCCAGTCATCGGAGGTGATCCAACGGGTTCCAAGACCTCATAAACCTCCGGCAGATCTTTGATGCAATCCCAGGGTGGATCGGGACAAGTCCCTTCCCACTTAGTAACTATGGCCCCATTATTGAACCATGGAACATTCCATGGAACCTTTTCCGAGTTGGGCTTGGTAGGCGGCCCGTCCGCCCGAGTCCAATTTGGTGAAGCGTCATCTGGGGACTAGATCCCATGTCCCAACTATCCTGGCTCAACCACAAGGGAGCCGGGCAAGAGCAAAATTCAACGGTACAGAAGACAGAGCAAGCCCCATGTCGTCTGTGTGAAGAATTTTACTGTTGCCTTCCGAAGAAGGACTTTGTATACACAAAGTCACAACATATATATATATATATATATATATATATGCCAATTAAAAAAAATTTAAACATCCTTACCTTTACTCGTAAAGATGTGAAGGATATCCACAGAGGACAGGAGCGCCCTTTGTGAAAAGAGCCTCGCTGTCCTCTTCAGGCGGCTGGTGGAGAGTCCAAGGTCGGCGAGGAAACTCTCGTTGCCTTTATACCACTTCCCTCTAGCGCCAGTCGGGAATCCCAGAAACTCCACCTCTTCCACATTCGTCATCTCCTTCACTTGTTCTTCCAGATGTTGATACTTCCGGACCTTCTCTGCCGCAGCGTCACCTAGAGATGACAAACCACTTTCGTAGCGAATGGTTACATCCACTACTTTCGCCCGATTCTCCTTAACTACAACCAAATCCGGCTTAAAGAGTTCATTGTTGTTATCCCTGAGGTTCGGTTCCATATATACTAACCACCCCAGTCTCTTGGCCTCTTCAGCCAGCATTCCACATAAGATGCTATGCCTACAAATTCGAGCTTCCTGAACTGCCGGGCAGTATCCAATAATATGAGAAGAAGTTTCCCACTCCGCAGGACAATGCCTGCACCCCTTCGGAACCCCTTCTCCCAGCCCCTGCGCCAAATACTCCCTAGTGGGATAGACATTGGCCCGCAGCTGTATTGCTGTTAATAACTTCCTGTGGGGAATACCCCGGTAATGAACGAGCCAATCATTACTGATGTTATCATTCTCAAAGTTCTTTATACCGCGGCCTTGTGATCTTAGATTGGCCCAATTTTCTACTTCTCTTTTCCTCCACTTGCTAGGAACCGGATAGATGATCCTGGGTGATGACGTTTCCCATTCGGATGAAGCCTCGCCGCCTCCCAGTACAACTGGGATTGCCATCGGGAGTTCTTCTCCGATGGATGGAATCTTATTGGCCCTTCCTCCAGCGGCGATCCAGACCTTGTTATATTCCCTCTGGATCCCCTCTTTGAGAACAATAGTCCTCGTGATGTTATCGGAGGACTGGGCAACTCGGTGCAACCGGCGAGCCTGTATATTTGGAATCTGGCTCGCCAGCCGCGCAATTCCTAAGCCACCATCACTTGTGCTGGCATATAAGATGGCGTCACATGTGCTGGGAAGTAAGTGAAGCCAGCTCTTCACTGCCGATCTAATGGCAAGGTCCAGGGCCTGGAGGTAGGAGGCGTTTACTGCCGCATGATCTGCTGCATACAGCACCCGTGGGACTGCATACCTCTTCAAGATTTCTGCCTTCTGCAGTGGCTTTAATGGGGCTGCCCTGATGCTCTTCACCCAGGTGTCAAGCTTTTCTTTCAGCTCCGGCTTCGAGAGTCCGACCCACGGGTCTACTCCCAGGCCCAAATATTTCTCGGAGCTACCGGGCTCAATTAGATGGAGTTGAGCCCCTTCAATTTCCCATGGGTCGCAATTGTTGACAGTGTAAGAGTCTTTCGTGGGCCTTATCAAAAACCCATGGCATTTTCCAGCTTGCACCTTCAGCCCTGTAGCGTGACAAAACTCTTCCACCACCTGCAAACTCTTCTGCATGCCCTCCCACGAGTCACCCAGCAGAACGAGATCATCTGCAAACGCCAATGATGATACCAAGCTGTTACCATATTTGAATCCTTCCTTGATCTCTTCCAACTTACATAGCAGTGGATCTACTGCTAGGTTGAACAACAATGGGGACATTGGATCTCCCTGCTTCACCCCGGTGAGGATCTTAACCTTCTCCGAGCAGGTCTCCCCAACCTCAAGCCTCGTCGCACAGTTGTTATAAGAATCGGCGATGATGTCAGTTATATGATCATCAACGCCCTTCTGTCGGAGGACCTCGAGGATGTGATGATGACTGACCGAATCAAAGGCTTTTGCCAGGTCCACGAAGACGACCGCCAGCGTCTTATGATCTCTCTTCGCGTGCCGTATAAGCACTTGCAGGAGCTTCAGGTTCTCCGCACAGCCTGGGGCTGAGAGAAACCCTCGTTGGCGGCTGTTAATCGGGCAGGCTCGCCGCGGTCGTGCTGTCAGGATCCGTGAGAACAGTCTTAAGATTACCGACCCGATGGTAATGGGCCGCCAATTATTAATGTCCTCGATCTTTTTCGGATCCGCGGATTTAGGTATTAAGATTGTTCTACATTCTTTGACCCCATCTGGGATCCTTCCAGCCAGCAGCCATAGGTTGAACAATTGAGCCAAGTGGCTCCCCTGAGGGTCCTTTTTAATAACATCCCTCAGGGAGAGGCCGTCTGGTCCGGGAGCGGAGTTCTTATTCATTTCCGCGATGTTTTTCATGACCTCTTTTGGGGAGATCATCTTATTGAATGCAGAATTTTCCGCCACACCAGCACTCCGGAAGACGCTCAAGCCAGCAAACGGTGATCTCTCTTCCCACTTCCTCCGAAACGCGTCATATAGCTCGCTCATTGGAAGGGGGCACTTCAGTGCCTCGACGTTATCCAAAATGATACCAGCGAGCTTCTTGCGATCTATCTCAAAGAGCCGCTGGTATCGGAGATACAACCCTCTTCTCACCACCCTGTTCTTCATCCACCTTCTCTCCTCCCTCGCAGGTGCAGGTTTTGCTTGGTGCTTCCTTCATTGTTTCAGTTTTGCTACGGCAATCTGCCCCGCCAGCTGTGACAACCACTCTACTGCTGATGCTTCGATGACTCTCCGGGCGTCCTCGCCATCCTCCAAGATCCTCCTACGTGCGATCATATTGCTTGCCGGCAGGGACCCTGCTCGTACCTTCTCTGCCATGACCTTCCTATATTCCGTTCTTATCATTTCCTTCCTTTCCTTCTCCACCGGGGATTCCCCACCGCGCTCCATCGCAGCTCTTCTTGGCGTTGCCGCTGTCTTGGCAGCCGCTGCAGGCTGTCTTCTTTTATCACTGATCTGCTTTGCCGTTTTCGTGGGCAAATGCTCCCTGATCAGTTTATTGATGAAGCGCTCGTTCTTAAACCTTTCTTCCAACTCCAGCAGCAGAGCCGTCTCTTCCTCCGTCCAGCAGCTTCTGTGCATTCCTCGCAGGCTCTTTCCCTTCGGTCGAGCTGCTTCAGTCCTCTCCAGATTCCTAACTTGTGGGTGCATAAGCCGCTTATGCTGAGACATGCCGCTCTTGGTCTTAAATTGCCGGTCACATTCCCCACAGCGCCACATTCCAGGTTCCTCCGGGGCTTCCTCCTGACTGTGGATTTCTGGGGCTCCCTGGCACTTCGGAAAGCGGCAGGCAATACTATGATGTTTCACATTTGTCCTGCCACAACGGGAGCACTGAAAGAGGATTCGTTGCCGGCCATGGGCCCTCCTGAGATGATCAACTAGAGCCGCGACTTTCCCCATCCTGGTGCCACAGCAAGGACATGCTGGATGTTGATCGGGGATCTTCACGACTGGTGTTCCCACATCAGTCGTTCCCCCCACAGCACCAAGGATGGGACTCACTACCTCAATTGATAAAATTGCGGGGCCGGAGGGAGATCCTGCTTCCACGTCTACCACATCCTCCTCTGGTGCTTCTACAGCTCCAGTCATCGGAGGTGATCCAACGGGTTCCAAGACCTCATAAACCTCCGGCAGATCTTTGATGCAATCCCAGGGTGGATCGGGACAAGTCCCTTCCCACTTAGTAACTATGGCCCCATTATTGAACCATGGAACATTCCATGGAACCTTTTCCGAGTTGGGCTTGGTAGGCGGCCCGTCCGCCCGAGTCCAATTTGGTGAAGCGTCATCTGGGGACTAGATCCCATGTCCCAACTATCCTGGCTCAACCACAAGGGAGCCGGGCAAGAGCAAAATTCAACGGTACAGAAGACAGAGCAAGCCCCATGTCGTCTGTGTGAAGAATTTTACTGTTGCCTTCCGAAGAAGGACTTTGTATACACAAAGTCACAACATATATATATATATATATATATATATATATATGCCAATTAAAAAAAAATTTAAACATCCTTACCTTTACTCGTAAAGATGTGAAGGATATCCACAGAGGACAGGAGCGCCCTTTGTGAAAAGAGCCTCGCTGTCCTCTTCAGGCGGCTGGTGGAGAGTCCAAGGTCGGCGAGGAAACTCTCGTTGCCTTTATACCACTTCCCTCTAGCGCCAGTCGGGAATCCCAGAAACTCCACCTCTTCCACATTCGTCATCTCCTTCACTTGTTCTTCCAGATGTTGATACTTCCGGACCTTCTCTGCCGCAGCGTCACCTAGAGATGACAAACCACTTTCGTAGCGAATGGTTACATCCACTACTTTCGCCCGATTCTCCTTAACTACAACCAAATCCGGCTTAAAGAGTTCATTGTTGTTATCCCTGAGGTTCGGTTCCATATATACTAACCACCCCAGTCTCTTGGCCTCTTCAGCCAGCATTCCACATAAGATGCTATGCCTACAAATTCGAGCTTCCTGAACTGCCGGGCAGTATCCGATAATATGAGAAGAAGTTTCCCACTCCGCAGGACAATGCCTGCACCCCTTCGGAACCCCTTCTCCCAGCCCCTGCGCCAAATACTCCCTAGTGGGATAGACATTGGCCCGCAGCTGTATTGCTGTTAATAACTTCCTGTGGGGAATACCCCGGTAATGAACGAGCCAATCATTACTGATGTTATCATTCTCAAAGTTCTTTATACCGCGGCCTTGTGATCTTAGATTGGCCCAATTTTCTACTTCTCTTTTCCTCCACTTGCTAGGAACCGGATAGATGATCCTGGGTGATGACGTTTCCCATTCGGATGAAGCCTCGCCGCCTCCCAGTACAACTGGGATTGCCATCGGGAGTTCTTCTCCGATGGATGGAATCTTATTGGCCCTTCCTCCAGCGGCGATCCAGACCTTGTTATATTCCCTCTGGATCCCCTCTTTGAGAACAATAGTCCTCGTGATGTTATCGGAGGACTGGGCAACTCGGTGCAACCGGCGAGCCTGTATATTTGGAATCTGGCTCGCCAGCCGCGCAATTCCTAAGCCACCATCACTTGTGCTGGCATATAAGATGGCGTCACATGTGCTGGGAAGTAAGTGAAGCCAGCTCTTCACTGCCGATCTAATGGCAAGGTCCAGGGCCTGGAGGTAGGAGGCGTTTACTGCCGCATGATCTGCTGCATACAGCACCCGTGGGACTGCATACCTCTTCAAGATTTCTGCCTTCTGCAGTGGCTTTAATGGGGCTGCCCTGATGCTCTTCACCCAGGTGTCAAGCTTTTCTTTCAGCTCCGGCTTCGAGAGTCCGACCCACGGGTCTACTCCCAGGCCCAAATATTTCTCGGAGCTACCGGGCTCAATTAGATGGAGTTGAGCCCCTTCAATTTCCCATGGGTCGCAATTGTTGACAGTGTAAGAGTCTTTCGTGGGCCTTATCAAAAACCCATGGCATTTTCCAGCTTGCACCTTCAGCCCTGTAGCGTGACAAAACTCTTCCACCACCTGCAAACTCTTCTGCATGCCCTCCCACGAGTCACCCAGCAGAACGAGATCATCTGCAAACGCCAATGATGATACCAAGCTGTTACCATATTTGAATCCTTCCTTGATCTCTTCCAACTTACATAGCAGTGGATCTACTGCTAGGTTGAACAACAATGGGGACATTGGATCTCCCTGCTTCACCCCGGTGAGGATCTTAACCTTCTCCGAGCAGGTCTCCCCAACCTCAAGCCTCGTCGCACAGTTGTTATAAGAATCGGCGATGATGTCAGTTATATGATCATCAACGCCCTTCTGTCGGAGGACCTCGAGGATGTGATGATGACTGACCGAATCAAAGGCTTTTGCCAGGTCCACGAAGACGACCGCCAGCGTCTTATGATCTCTCTTCGCGTGCCGTATAAGCACTTGCAGGAGCTTCAGGTTCTCCGCACAGCCTGGGGCTGAGAGAAACCCTCGTTGGCGGCTGTTAATCGGGCAGGCTCGCCGCGGTCGTGCTGTCAGGATCCGTGAGAACAGTCTTAAGATTACCGACCCGATGGTAATGGGCCGCCAATTATTAATGTCCTCGATCTTTTTCGGATCCGCGGATTTAGGTATTAAGATTGTTCTACATTCTTTGACCCCATCTGGGATCCTTCCAGCCAGCAGCCATAGGTTGAACAATTGAGCCAAGTGGCTCCCCTGAGGGTCCTTTTTAATAACATCCCTCAGGGAGAGGCCGTCTGGTCCGGGAGCGGAGTTCTTATTCATTTCCGCGATGTTTTTCATGACCTCTTTTGGGGAGATCATCTTATTGAATGCAGAATTTTCCGCCACACCAGCACTCCGGAAGACGCTCAAGCCAGCAAACGGTGATCTCTCTTCCCACTTCCTCCGAAACGCGTCATATAGCTCGCTCATTGGAAGGGGGCACTTCAGTGCCTCGACGTTATCCAAAATGATACCAGCGAGCTTCTTGCGATCTATCTCAAAGAGCCGCTGGTATCGGAGATACAACCCTCTTCTCACCACCCTGTTCTTCATCCACCTTCTCTCCTCCCTCGCAGGTGCAGGTTTTGCTTGGTGCTTCCTTCATTGTTTCAGTTTTGCTACGGCAATCTGCCCCGCCAGCTGTGACAACCACTCTACTGCTGATGCTTCGATGACTCTCCGGGCGTCCTCGCCATCCTCCAAGATCCTCCTACGTGCGATCATATTGCTTGCCGGCAGGGACCCTGCTCGTACCTTCTCTGCCATGACCTTCCTATATTCCGTTCTTATCATTTCCTTCCTTTCCTTCTCCACCGGGGATTCCCCACCGCGCTCCATCGCAGCTCTTCTTGGCGTTGCCGCTGTCTTGGCAGCCGCTGCAGGCTGTCTTCTTTTATCACTGATCTGCTTTGCCGTTTTCGTGGGCAAATGCTCCCCGATCAGTTTATTGATGAAGCGCTCGTTCTTAAACCTTTCTTCCAACTCCAGCAGCAGAGCCGTCTCTTCCTCCGTCCAGCAGCTTCTGTGCATTCCTCGCAGGCTCTTTCCCTTCGGTCGAGCTGCTTCAGTCCTCTCCAGATTCCTAACTTGTGGGTGCATAAGCCGCTTATGCTGAGACATGCCGCTCTTGGTCTTAAATTGCCGGTCACATTCCCCACAGCGCCACATTCCAGGTTCCTCCGGGGCTTCCTCCTGACTGTGGATTTCTGGGGCTCCCTGGCACTTCGGAAAGCGGCAGGCAATACTATGATGTTTCACATTTGTCCTGCCACAACGGGAGCACTGAAAGAGGATTCGTTGCCGGCCATGGGCCCTCCTGAGATGATCAACTAGAGCCGCGACTTTCCCCATCCTGGTGCCACAGCAAGGACATGCTGGATGTTGATCGGGGATCTTCACGACTGGTGTTCCCACATCAGTCGTTCCCCCCACAGCACCAAGGATGGGACTCACTACCTCAATTGATAAAATTGCGGGGCCGGAGGGAGATCCTGGTTCCACGTCTACCACATCCTCCTCTGGTGCTTCTACAGCTCCAGTCATCGGAGGTGATCCAACGGGTTCCAAGACCTCATAAACCTCCGGCAGATCTTTGATGCAATCCCAGGGTGGATCGGGACAAGTCCCTTCCCACTTAGTAACTATGGCCCCATTATTGAACCATGGAACATTCCATGGAACCTTTTCCGAGTTGGGCTTGGTAGGCGGCCCGTCCGCCCGAGTCCAATTTGGTGAAGCGTCATCTGGGGACTAGATCCCATGTCCCAACTATCCTGGCTCAACCACAAGGGAGCCGGGCAAGAGCAAAATTCAACGGTACAGAAGACAGAGCAAGCCCCATGTCGTCTGTGTGAAGAATTTTACTGTTGCCTTCCGAAGAAGGACTTTGTATACACAAAGTCACAACATATATATATATATATGCCAATTAAAAAAAATTTAAACATCCTTACCTTTACTCGTAAAGATGTGAAGGATATCCACAGAGGACAGGAGCGCCCTTTGTGAAAAGAGCCTCGCTGTCCTCTTCAGGCGGCTGGTGGAGAGTCCAAGGTCGGCGAGGAAACTCTCGTTGCCTTTATACCACTTCCCTCTAGCGCCAGTCGGGAATCCCAGAAACTCCACCTCTTCCACATTCGTCATCTCCTTCACTTGTTCTTCCAGATGTTGATACTTCCGGACCTTCTCTGCCGCAGCGTCACCTAGAGATGACAAACCACTTTCGTAGCGAATGGTTACATCCACTACTTTCGCCCGATTCTCCTTAACTACAACCAAATCCGGCTTAAAGAGTTGATTGTTGTTATCCCTGAGGTTCGGTTCCATATATACTAACCACCCCAGTCTCTTGGCCTCTTCAGCCAGCATTCCACATAAGATGCTATGCCTACAAATTCGAGCTTCCTGAACTGCCGGGCAGTATCCAATAATATGAGAAGAAGTTTCCCACTCCGCAGGACAATGCCTGCACCCCTTCGGAACCCCTTCTCCCAGCCCCTGCGCCAAATACTCCCTAGTGGGATAGACATTGGCCCGCAGCTGTATTGCTGTTAATAACTTCCTGTGGGGAATACCCCGGTAATGAACGAGCCAATCATTACTGATGTTATCATTCTCAAAGTTCTTTATACCGCGGCCTTGTGATCTTAGATTGGCCCAATTTTCTACTTCTCTTTTCCTCCACTTGCTAGGAACCGGATAGATGATCCTGGGTGATGACGTTTCCCATTCGGATGAAGCCTCGCCGCCTCCCAGTACAACTGGGATTGCCATCGGGAGTTCTTCTCCGATGGATGGAATCTTATTGGCCCTTCCTCCAGCGGCGATCCAGACCTTGTTATATTCCCTCTGGATCCCCTCTTTGAGAACAATAGTCCTCGTGATGTTATCGGAGGACTGGGCAACTCGGTGCAACCGGCGAGCCTGTATATTTGGAATCTGGCTCGCCAGCCGCGCAATTCCTAAGCCACCATCACTTGTGCTGGCATATAAGATGGCGTCACATGTGCTGGGAAGTAAGTGAAGCCAGCTCTTCACTGCCGATCTAATGGCAAGGTCCAGGGCCTGGAGGTAGGAGGCGTTTACTGCCGCATGATCTGCTGCATACAGCACCCGTGGGACTGCATACCTCTTCAAGATTTCTGCCTTCTGCAGTGGCTTTAATGGGGCTGCCCCGATGCTCTTCACCCAGGTGTCAAGCTTTTCTTTCAGCTCCGGCTTCGAGAGTCCGACCCACGGGTCTACTCCCAGGCCCAAATATTTCTCGGAGCTACCGGGCTCAATTAGATGGAGTTGAGCCCCTTCAATTTCCCATGGGTCGCAATTGTTGACAGTGTAAGAGTCTTTCGTGGGCCTTATCAAAAACCCATGGCATTTTCCAGCTTGCACCTTCAGCCCTGTAGCGTGACAAAACTCTTCCACCACCTGCAAACTCTTCTGCATGCCCTCCCACGAGTCACCCAGCAGAACGAGATCATCTGCAAACGCCAATGATGATACCAAGCTGTTACCATATTTGAATCCTTCCTTGATCTCTTCCAACTTACATAGCAGTGGATCTACTGCTAGGCTGAACAACAATGGGGACATTGGATCTCCCTGCTTCACCCCGGTGAGGATCTTAACCTTCTCCGAGCAGGTCTCCCCAACCTCAAGCCTCGTCGCACAGTTGTTATAAGAATCGGCGATGATGTCAGTTATATGATCATCAACGCCCTTCTGTCGGAGGACCTCGAGGATGTGATGATGACTGACCGAATCAAAGGCTTTTGCCAGGTCCACGAAGACGACCGCCAGCGTCTTATGATCTCTCTTCGCGTGCCGTATAAGCACTTGCAGGAGCTTCAGGTTCTCCGCACAGCCTGGGGCTGAGAGAAACCCTCGTTGGCGGCTGTTAATCGGGCAGGCTCGCCGCGGTCGTGCTGTCAGGATCCGTGAGAACAGTCTTAAGATTACCGGCCCGATGGTAATGGGCCGCCAATTATTGATGTCCTCGATCTTTTTCGGATCCGCGGATTTAGGTATTAAGATTGTTCTACATTCTTTGACCCCATCTGGGATCCTTCCAGCCAGCAGCCATAGGTTGAACAATTGAGCCAAGTGGCTCCCCTGAGGGTCCTTTTTAATAACATCCCTCAGGGAGAGGCCGTCTGGTCCGGGAGAGGAGTTCTTATTCATTTCCGCGATGTTTTTCATGACCTCTTTTGGGGAGATCATCTTATTGAATGCAGAATTTTCCGCCACACCAGCACTCCGGAAGACGCTCAAGCCAGCAAACGGTGATCTCTCTTCCCACTTCCTCCGAAACGCGTCATATAGCTCGCTCATTGGAAGGGGGCACTTCAGTGCCTCGACGTTATCCAAAATGATACCAGCGAGCTTCTTGCGATCTATCTCAAAGAGCCGCTGGTATCGGAGATACAACCCTCTTCTCACCGCCCTGTTCTTCATCCACCTTCTCTCCTCCCTCGCAGGTGCAGGTTTTGCTTGGTGCTTCCTTCATTGTTTCAGTTTTGCTACGGCAATCTGCCCCGCCAGCTGTGACAACCACTCTACTGCTGATGCTTCGATGACTCTCCGGGCGTCCTCGCCATCCTCCAAGATCCTCCTACGTGCGATCATATTGCTTGCCGGCAGGGACCCTGCTCGTACCTTCTCTGCCATGACCTTCCTATATTCCGTTCTTATCATTTCCTTCCTTTCCTTCTCCACCGGGGATTCCCCACCGCGCTCCATCGCAGCTCTTCTTGGCGTTGCCGCTGTCTTGGCAGCCGCTGCAGGCTGTCTTCTTTTATCACTGATCTGCTTTGCCGTTTTCGTGGGCAAATGCTCCCCGATCAGTTTATTGATGAAGCGCTCGTTCTTAAACCTTTCTTCCAACTCCAGCAGCAGAGCCGTCTCTTCCTCCGTCCAGCAGCTTCTGTGCATTCCTCGCAGGCTCTTTCCCTTCGGTCGAGCTGCTTCAGTCCTCTCCAGATTCCTAACTTGTGGGTGCATAAGCCGCTTATGCTGAGACATGCCGCTCTTGGTCTTAAATTGCCGGTCACATTCCCCACAGCGCCACATTCCAGGTTCCTCCGGGGCTTCCTCCTGACTGTGGATTTCTGGGGCTCCCTGGCACTTCGGAAAGCGGCAGGCAATACTATGATGTTTCACATTTGTCCTGCCACAACGGGAGCACTGAAAGAGGATTCGTTGCCGGCCATGGGCCCTCCTGAGATGATCAACTAGAGCCGCGACTTTCCCCATCCTGGTGCCACAGCAAGGACATGCTGGATGTTGATCGGGGATCTTCACGACTGGTGTTCCCACATCAGTCGTTCCCCCCACAGCACCAAGGATGGGACTCACTACCTCAATTGATAAAATTGCGGGGCCGGAGGGAGATCCTGCTTCCACGTCTACCACATCCTCCTCTGGTGCTTCTACAGCTCCAGTCATCGGAGGTGATCCAACGGGTTCCAAGACCTCATAAACCTCCGGCAGATCTTTGATGCAATCCCAGGGCGGATCGGGACAAGTCCCTTCCCACTTAGTAACTATGGCCCCATTATTGAACCATGGAACATTCCATGGAACCTTTTCCGAGTTGGGCTTGGTAGGCGGCCCGTCCGCCCGAGTCCAATTTGGTGAAGCGTCATCTGGGGACTAGATCCCATGTCCCAACTATCCTGGCTCAACCACAAGGGAGCCGGGCAAGAGCAAAATTCAACGGTACAGAAGACAGAGCAAGCCCCATGTCGTCTGTGTGAAGAATTTTACTGTTGCCTTCCGAAGAAGGACTTTGTATACACAAAGTCACAACATATATATATATATATGCCAATTAAAAAAAATTTAAACATCCTTACCTTTACTCGTAAAGATGTGAAGGATATCCACAGAGGACAGGAGCGCCCTTTGTGAAAAGAGCCTCGCTGTCCTCTTCAGGCGGCTGGTGGAGAGTCCAAGGTCGGCGAGGAAACTCTCGTTGCCTTTATACCACTTCCCTCTAGCGCCAGTCGGGAATCCCAGAAACTCCACCTCTTCCACATTCGTCATCTCCTTCACTTGTTCTTCCAGATGTTGATACTTCCGGACCTTCTCTGCCGCAGCGTCACCTAGAGATGACAAACCACTTTCGTAGCGAATGGTTACATCCACTACTTTCGCCCGATTCTCCTTAACTACAACCAAATCCGGCTTAAAGAGTTGATTGTTGTTATCCCTGAGGTTCGGTTCCATATATACTAACCACCCCAGTCTCTTGGCCTCTTCAGCCAGCATTCCACATAAGATGCTATGCCTACAAATTCGAGCTTCCTGAACTGCCGGGCAGTATCCAATAATATGAGAAGAAGTTTCCCACTCCGCAGGACAATGCCTGCACCCCTTCGGAACCCCTTCTCCCAGCCCCTGCGCCAAATACTCCCTAGTGGGATAGACATTGGCCCGCAGCTGTATTGCTGTTAATAACTTCCTGTGGGGAATACCCCGGTAATGAACGAGCCAATCATTACTGATGTTATCATTCTCAAAGTTCTTTATACCGCGGCCTTGTGATCTTAGATTGGCCCAATTTTCTACTTCTCTTTTCCTCCACTTGCTAGGAACCGGATAGATGATCCTGGGTGATGACGTTTCCCATTCGGATGAAGCCTCGCCGCCTCCCAGTACAACTGGGATTGCCATCGGGAGTTCTTCTCCGATGGATGGAATCTTATTGGCCCTTCCTCCAGCGGCGATCCAGACCTTGTTATATTCCCTCTGGATCCCCTCTTTGAGAACAATAGTCCTCGTGATGTTATCGGAGGACTGGGCAACTCGGTGCAACCGGCGAGCCTGTATATTTGGAATCTGGCTCGCCAGCCGCGCAATTCCTAAGCCACCATCACTTGTGCTGGCATATAAGATGGCGTCACATGTGCTGGGAAGTAAGTGAAGCCAGCTCTTCACTGCCGATCTAATGGCAAGGTCCAGGGCCTGGAGGTAGGAGGCGTTTACTGCCGCATGATCTGCTGCATACAGCACCCGTGGGACTGCATACCTCTTCAAGATTTCTGCCTTCTGCAGTGGCTTTAATGGGGCTGCCCCGATGCTCTTCACCCAGGTGTCAAGCTTTTCTTTCAGCTCCGGCTTCGAGAGTCCGACCCACGGGTCTACTCCCAGGCCCAAATATTTCTCGGAGCTACCGGGCTCAATTAGATGGAGTTGAGCCCCTTCAATTTCCCATGGGTCGCAATTGTTGACAGTGTAAGAGTCTTTCGTGGGCCTTATCAAAAACCCATGGCATTTTCCAGCTTGCACCTTCAGCCCTGTAGCGTGACAAAACTCTTCCACCACCTGCAAACTCTTCTGCATGCCCTCCCACGAGTCACCCAGCAGAACGAGATCATCTGCAAACGCCAATGATGATACCAAGCTGTTACCATATTTGAATCCTTCCTTGATCTCTTCCAACTTACATAGCAGTGGATCTACTGCTAGGTTGAACAACAATGGGGACATTGGATCTCCCTGCTTCACCCCGGTGAGGATCTTAACCTTCTCCGAGCAGGTCTCCCCAACCTCAAGCCTCGTCGCACAGTTGTTATAAGAATCGGCGATGATGTCAGTTATATGATCATCAACGCCCTTCTGTCGGAGGACCTCGAGGATGTGATGATGACTGACCGAATCAAAGGCTTTTGCCAGGTCCACGAAGACGACCGCCAGCGTCTTATGATCTCTCTTCGCGTGCCGTATAAGCACTTGCAGGAGCTTCAGGTTCTCCGCACAGCCTGGGGCTGAGAGAAACCCTCGTTGGCGGCTGTTAATCGGGCAGGCTCGCCGCGGTCGTGCTGTCAGGATCCGTGAGAACAGTCTTAAGATTACCGGCCCGATGGTAATGGGCCGCCAATTATTGATGTCCTCGATCTTTTTCGGATCCGCGGATTTAGGTATTAAGATTGTTCTACATTCTTTGACCCCATCTGGGATCCTTCCAGCCAGCAGCCATAGGTTGAACAATTGAGCCAAGTGGCTCCCCTGAGGGTCCTTTTTAATAACATCCCTCAGGGAGAGGCCGTCTGGTCCGGGAGCGGAGTTCTTATTCATTTCCGCGATGTTTTTCATGACCTCTTTTGGGGAGATCATCTTATTGAATGCAGAATTTTCCGCCACACCAGCACTCCGGAAGACGCTCAAGCCAGCAAACGGTGATCTCTCTTCCCACTTCCTCCGAAACGCGTCATATAGCTCGCTCATTGGAAGGGGGCACTTCAGTGCCTCGACGTTATCCAAAATGATACCAGCGAGCTTCTTGCGATCTATCTCAAAGAGCCGCTGGTATCGGAGATACAACCCTCTTCTCACCGCCCTGTTCTTCATCCACCTTCTCTCCTCCCTCGCAGGTGCAGGTTTTGCTTGGTGCTTCCTTCATTGTTTCAGTTTTGCTACGGCAATCTGCCCCGCCAGCTGTGACAACCACTCTACTGCTGATGCTTCGATGACTCTCCGGGCGTCCTCGCCATCCTCCAAGATCCTCCTACGTGCGATCATATTGCTTGCCGGCAGGGACCCTGCTCGTACCTTCTCTGCCATGACCTTCCTATATTCCGTTCTTATCATTTCCTTCCTTTCCTTCTCCACCGGGGATTCCCCACCGCGCTCCATCGCAGCTCTTCTTGGCGTTGCCGCTGTCTTGGCAGCCGCTGCAGGCTGTCTTCTTTTATCACTGATCTGCTTTGCCGTTTTCGTGGGCAAATGCTCCCCGATCAGTTTATTGATGAAGCGCTCGTTCTTAAACCTTTCTTCCAACTCCAGCAGCAGAGCCGTCTCTTCCTCCGTCCAGCAGCTTCTGTGCATTCCTCGCAGGCTCTTTCCCTTCGGTCGAGCTGCTTCAGTCCTCTCCAGATTCCTAACTTGTGGGTGCATAAGCCGCTTATGCTGAGACATGCCGCTCTTGGTCTTAAATTGCCGGTCACATTCCCCACAGCGCCACATTCCAGGTTCCTCCGGGGCTTCCTCCTGACTGTGGATTTCTGGGGCTCCCTGGCACTTCGGAAAGCGGCAGGCAATACTATGATGTTTCACATTTGTCCTGCCACAACGGGAGCACTGAAAGAGGATTCGTTGCCGGCCATGGGCCCTCCTGAGATGATCAACTAGAGCCGCGACTTTCCCCATCCTGGTGCCACAGCAAGGACATGCTGGATGTTGATCGGGGATCTTCACGACTGGTGTTCCCACATCAGTCGTTCCCCCCACAGCACCAAGGATGGGACTCACTACCTCAATTGATAAAATTGCGGGGCCGGAGGGAGATCCTGGTTCCACGTCTACCACATCCTCCTCTGGTGCTTCTACAGCTCCAGTCATCGGAGGTGATCCAACGGGTTCCAAGACCTCATAAACCTCCGGCAGATCTTTGATGCAATCCCAGGGCGGATCGGGACAAGTCCCTTCCCACTTAGTAACTATGGCCCCATTATTGAACCATGGAACATTCCATGGAACCTTTTCCGAGTTGGGCTTGGTAGGCGGCCCGTCCGCCCGAGTCCAATTTGGTGAAGCGTCATCTGGGGACTAGATCCCATGTCCCAACTATCCTGGCTCAACCACAAGGGAGCCGGGCAAGAGCAAAATTCAACGGTACAGAAGACAGAGCAAGCCCCATGTCGTCTGTGTGAAGAATTTTACTGTTGCCTTCCGAAGAAGGACTTTGTATACACAAAGTCACAACATATATATATATATATATATATATATATGCCAATTAAAAAAAATTTAAACATCCTTACCTTTACTCGTAAAGATGTGAAGGATATCCACAGAGGACAGGAGCGCCCTTTGTGAAAAGAGCCTCGCTGTCCTCTTCAGGCGGCTGGTGGAGAGTCCAAGGTCGGCGAGGAAACTCTCGTTGCCTTTATACCACTTCCCTCTAGCGCCAGTCGGGAATCCCAGAAACTCCACCTCTTCCACATTCGTCATCTCCTTCACTTGTTCTTCCAGATGTTGATACTTCCGGACCTTCTCTGCCGCAGCGTCACCTAGAGATGACAAACCACTTTCGTAGCGAATGGTTACATCCACTACTTTCGCCCGATTCTCCTTAACTACAACCAAATCCGGCTTAAAGAGTTGATTGTTGTTATCCCTGAGGTTCGGTTCCATATATACTAACCACCCCAGTCTCTTGGCCTCTTCAGCCAGCATTCCACATAAGATGCTATGCCTACAAATTCGAGCTTCCTGAACTGCCGGGCAGTATCCAATAATATGAGAAGAAGTTTCCCACTCCGCAGGACAATGCCTGCACCCCTTCGGAACCCCTTCTCCCAGCCCCTGCGCCAAATACTCCCTAGTGGGATAGACATTGGCCCGCAGCTGTATTGCTGTTAATAACTTCCTGTGGGGAATACCCCGGTAATGAACGAGCCAATCATTACTGATGTTATCATTCTCAAAGTTCTTTATACCGCGGCCTTGTGATCTTAGATTGGCCCAATTTTCTAATTCTCTTTTCCTCCACTTGCTAGGAACCGGATAGATGATCCTGGGTGATGACGTTTCCCATTCGGATGAAGCCTCGCCGCCTCCCAGTACAACTGGGATTGCCATCGGGAGTTCTTCTCCGATGGATGGAATCTTATTGGCCCTTCCTCCAGCGGCGATCCAGACCTTGTTATATTCCCTCTGGATCCCCTCTTTGAGAACAATAGTCCTCGTGATGTTATCGGAGGACTGGGCAACTCGGTGCAACCGGCGAGCCTGTATATTTGGAATCTGGCTCGCCAGCCGCGCAATTCCTAAGCCACCATCACTTGTGCTGGCATATAAGATGGCGTCACATGTGCTGGGAAGTAAGTGAAGCCAGCTCTTCACTGCCGATCTAATGGCAAGGTCCAGGGCCTGGAGGTAGGAGGCGTTTACTGCCGCATGATCTGCTGCATACAGCACCCGTGGGACTGCATACCTCTTCAAGATTTCTGCCTTCTGCAGTGGCTTTAATGGGGCTGCCCTGATGCTCTTCACCCAGGTGTCAAGCTTTTCTTTCAGCTCCGGCTTCGAGAGTCCGACCCACGGGTCTACTCCCAGGCCCAAATATTTCTCGGAGCTACCGGGCTCAATTAGATGGAGTTGAGCCCCTTCAATTTCCCATGGGTCGCAATTGTTGACAGTGTAAGAGTCTTTCGTGGGCCTTATCAAAAACCCATGGCATTTTCCAGCTTGCACCTTCAGCCCTGTAGCGTGACAAAACTCTTCCACCACCTGCAAACTCTTCTGCATGCCCTCCCACGAGTCACCCAGCAGAACGAGATCATCTGCAAACGCCAATGATGATACCAAGCTGTTACCATATTTGAATCCTTCCTTGATCTCTTCCAACTTACATAGCAGTGGATCTACTGCTAGGTTGAACAACAATGGGGACATTGGATCTCCCTGCTTCACCCCGGTGAGGATCTTAACCTTCTCCGAGCAGGTCTCCCCAACCTCAAGCCTCGTCGCACAGTTGTTATAAGAATCGGCGATGATGTCAGTTATATGATCATCAACGCCCTTCTGTCGGAGGACCTCGAGGATGTGATGATGACTGACCGAATCAAAGGCTTTTGCCAGGTCCACGAAGACGACCGCCAGCGTCTTATGATCTCTCTTCGCGTGCCGTATAAGCACTTGCAGGAGCTTCAGGTTCTCCGCACAGCCTGGGGCTGAGAGAAACCCTCGTTGGCGGCTGTTAATCGGGCAGGCTCGCCGCGGTCGTGCTGTCAGGATCCGTGAGAACAGTCTTAAGATTACCGGCCCGATGGTAATGGGCCGCCAATTATTGATGTCCTCGATCTTTTTCGGATCCGCGGATTTAGGTATTAAGATTGTTCTACATTCTTTGACCCCATCTGGGATCCTTCCAGCCAGCAGCCATAGGTTGAACAATTGAGCCAAGTGGCTCCCCTGAGGGTCCTTTTTAATAACATCCCTCAGGGAGAGGCCGTCTGGTCCGGGAGCGGAGTTCTTATTCATTTCCGCGATGTTTTTCATGACCTCTTTTGGGGAGATCATCTTATTGAATGCAGAATTTTCCGCCACACCAGCACTCCGGAAGACGCTCAAGCCAGCAAACGGTGATCTCTCTTCCCACTTCCTCCGAAACGCGTCATATAGCTCGCTCATTGGAAGGGGGCACTTCAGTGCCTCGACGTTATCCAAAATGATACCAGCGAGCTTCTTGCGATCTATCTCAAAGAGCCGCTGGTATCGGAGATACAACCCTCTTCTCACCGCCCTGTTCTTCATCCACCTTCTCTCCTCCCTCGCAGGTGCAGGTTTTGCTTGGTGCTTCCTTCATTGTTTCAGTTTTGCTACGGCAATCTGCCCCGCCAGCTGTGACAACCACTCTACTGCTGATGCTTCGATGACTCTCCGGGCGTCCTCGCCATCCTCCAAGATCCTCCTACGTGCGATCATATTGCTTGCCGGCAGGGACCCTGCTCGTACCTTCTCTGCCATGACCTTCCTATATTCCGTTCTTATCATTTCCTTCCTTTCCTTCTCCACCGGGGATTCCCCACCGCGCTCCATCGCAGCTCTTCTTGGCGTTGCCGCTGTCTTGGCAGCCGCTGCAGGCTGTCTTCTTTTATCACTGATCTGCTTTGCCGTTTTCGTGGGCAAATGCTCCCCGATCAGTTTATTGATGAAGCGCTCGTTCTTAAACCTTTCTTCCAACTCCAGCAGCAGAGCCGTCTCTTCCTCCGTCCAGCAGCTTCTGTGCATTCCTCGCAGGCTCTTTCCCTTCGGTCGAGCTGCTTCAGTCCTCTCCAGATTCCTAACTTGTGGGTGCATAAGCCGCTTATGCTGAGACATGCCGCTCTTGGTCTTAAATTGCCGGTCACATTCCCCACAGCGCCACATTCCAGGTTCCTCCGGGGCTTCCTCCTGACTGTGGATTTCTGGGGCTCCCTGGCACTTCGGAAAGCGGCAGGCAATACTATGATGTTTCACATTTGTCCTGCCACAACGGGAGCACTGAAAGAGGATTCGTTGCCGGCCATGGGCCCTCCTGAGATGATCAACTAGAGCCGCGACTTTCCCCATCCTGGTGCCACAGCAAGGACATGCTGGATGTTGATCGGGGATCTTCACGACTGGTGTTCCCACATCAGTCGTTCCCCCCACAGCACCAAGGATGGGACTCACTACCTCAATTGATAAAATTGCGGGGCCGGAGGGAGATCCTGCTTCCACGTCTACCACATCCTCCTCTGGTGCTTCTACAGCTCCAGTCATCGGAGGTGATCCAACGGGTTCCAAGACCTCATAAACCTCCGGCAGATCTTTGATGCAATCCCAGGGCGGATCGGGACAAGTCCCTTCCCACTTAGTAACTATGGCCCCATTATTGAACCATGGAACATTCCATGGAACCTTTTCCGAGTTGGGCTTGGTAGGCGGCCCGTCCGCCCGAGTCCAATTTGGTGAAGCGTCATCTGGGGACTAGATCCCATGTCCCAACTATCCTGGCTCAACCACAAGGGAGCCGGGCAAGAGCAAAATTCAACGGTACAGAAGACAGAGCAAGCCCCATGTCGTCTGTGTGAAGAATTTTACTGTTGCCTTCCGAAGAAGGACTTTGTATACACAAAGTCACAACATATATATATATATATATATATATATATGCCAATTAAAAAAAATTTAAACATCCTTACCTTTACTCGTAAAGATGTGAAGGATATCCACAGAGGACAGGAGCGCCCTTTGTGAAAAGAGCCTCGCTGTCCTCTTCAGGCGGCTGGTGGAGAGTCCAAGGTCGGCGAGGAAACTCTCGTTGCCTTTATACCACTTCCCTCTAGCGCCAGTCGGGAATCCCAGAAACTCCACCTCTTCCACATTCGTCATCTCCTTCACTTGTTCTTCCAGATGTTGATACTTCCGGACCTTCTCTGCCGCAGCGTCACCTAGAGATGACAAACCACTTTCGTAGCGAATGGTTACATCCACTACTTTCGCCCGATTCTCCTTAACTACAACCAAATCCGGCTTAAAGAGTTGATTGTTGTTATCCCTGAGGTTCGGTTCCATATATACTAACCACCCCAGTCTCTTGGCCTCTTCAGCCAGCATTCCACATAAGATGCTATGCCTACAAATTCGAGCTTCCTGAACTGCCGGGCAGTATCCAATAATATGAGAAGAAGTTTCCCACTCCGCAGGACAATGCCTGCACCCCTTCGGAACCCCTTCTCCCAGCCCCTGCGCCAAATACTCCCTAGTGGGATAGACATTGGCCCGCAGCTGTATTGCTGTTAATAACTTCCTGTGGGGAATACCCCGGTAATGAACGAGCCAATCATTACTGATGTTATCATTCTCAAAGTTCTTTATACCGCGGCCTTGTGATCTTAGATTGGCCCAATTTTCTAATTCTCTTTTCCTCCACTTGCTAGGAACCGGATAGATGATCCTGGGTGATGACGTTTCCCATTCGGATGAAGCCTCGCCGCCTCCCAGTACAACTGGGATTGCCATCGGGAGTTCTTCTCCGATGGATGGAATCTTATTGGCCCTTCCTCCAGCGGCGATCCAGACCTTGTTATATTCCCTCTGGATCCCCTCTTTGAGAACAATAGTCCTCGTGATGTTATCGGAGGACTGGGCAACTCGGTGCAACCGGCGAGCCTGTATATTTGGAATCTGGCTCGCCAGCCGCGCAATTCCTAAGCCACCATCACTTGTGCTGGCATATAAGATGGCGTCACATGTGCTGGGAAGTAAGTGAAGCCAGCTCTTCACTGCCGATCTAATGGCAAGGTCCAGGGCCTGGAGGTAGGAGGCGTTTACTGCCGCATGATCTGCTGCATACAGCACCCGTGGGACTGCATACCTCTTCAAGATTTCTGCCTTCTGCAGTGGCTTTAATGGGGCTGCCCTGATGCTCTTCACCCAGGTGTCAAGCTTTTCTTTCAGCTCCGGCTTCGAGAGTCCGACCCACGGGTCTACTCCCAGGCCCAAATATTTCTCGGAGCTACCGGGCTCAATTAGATGGAGTTGAGCCCCTTCAATTTCCCATGGGTCGCAATTGTTGACAGTGTAAGAGTCTTTCGTGGGCCTTATCAAAAACCCATGGCATTTTCCAGCTTGCACCTTCAGCCCTGTAGCGTGACAAAACTCTTCCACCACCTGCAAACTCTTCTGCATGCCCTCCCACGAGTCACCCAGCAGAACGAGATCATCTGCAAACGCCAATGATGATACCAAGCTGTTACCATATTTGAATCCTTCCTTGATCTCTTCCAACTTACATAGCAGTGGATCTACTGCTAGGCTGAACAACAATGGGGACATTGGATCTCCCTGCTTCACCCCGGTGAGGATCTTAACCTTCTCCGAGCAGGTCTCCCCAACCTCAAGCCTCGTCGCACAGTTGTTATATGAATCGGCGATGATGTCAATTATATGATCATCAACGCCCTTCTGTCGGAGGACCTCGAGGACGTGACGATGACTGACCGAATCAAAGGCTTTTGCCAGGTCCACGAAGACGACCGCCAGCGTCTTATGATCTCTCTTCGCGTGCCGTATAAGCACTTGCAGGAGCTTCAGGTTCTCCGCACAGCCTGGGGCTGAGAGAAACCCTCGTTGGCGGCTGTTAATCGGGCAGGCTCGCCGCGGTCGTGCTGTCAGGATCCGTGAGAACAGTCTTAAGATTACCGGCCCGATGGTAATGGGCCGCCAATTATTGATGTCCTCGATCTTTTTCGGATCCGCGGATTTAGGTATTAAGATTGTTCTACATTCTTTGACCCCATCTGGGATCCTTCCAGCCAGCAGCCATAGGTTGAACAATTGAGCCAAGTGGCTCCCCTGAGGGTCCTTTTTAATAACATCCCTCAGGGAGAGGCCGTCTGGTCCGGGAGCGGAGTTCTTATTCATTTCCGCGATGTTTTTCATGACCTCTTTTGGGGAGATCATCTTATTGAATGCAGAATTTTCCGCCACACCAGCACTCCGGAAGACGCTCAAGCCAGCAAACGGTGATCTCTCTTCCCACTTCCTCCGAAACGCGTCATATAGCTCGCTCATTGGAAGGGGGCACTTCAGTGCCTCGACGTTATCCAAAATGATACCAGCGAGCTTCTTGCGATCTATCTCAAAGAGCCGCTGGTATCGGAGATACAACCCTCTTCTCACCGCCCTGTTCTTCATCCACCTTCTCTCCTCCCTCGCAGGTGCAGGTTTTGCTTGGTGCTTCCTTCATTGTTTCAGTTTTGCTACGGCAATCTGCCCCGCCAGCTGTGACAACCACTCTACTGCTGATGCTTCGATGACTCTCCGGGCGTCCTCGCCATCCTCCAAGATCCTCCTACGTGCGATCATATTGCTTGCCGGCAGGGACCCTGCTCGTACCTTCTCTGCCATGACCTTCCTATATTCCGTTCTTATCATTTCCTTCCTTTCCTTCTCCACCGGGGATTCCCCACCGCGCTCCATCGCAGCTCTTCTTGGCGTTGCCGCTGTCTTGGCAGCCGCTGCAGGCTGTCTTCTTTTATCACTGATCTGCTTTGCCGTTTTCGTGGGCAAATGCTCCCCGATCAGTTTATTGATGAAGCGCTCGTTCTTAAACCTTTCTTCCAACTCCAGCAGCAGAGCCGTCTCTTCCTCCGTCCAGCAGCTTCTGTGCATTCCTCGCAGGCTCTTTCCCTTCGGTCGAGCTGCTTCAGTCCTCTCCAGATTCCTAACTTGTGGGTGCATAAGTCGCTTATGCTGAGACATGCCGCTCTTGGTCTTAAATTGCCGGTCACATTCCCCACAGCGCCACATTCCAGGTTCCTCCGG
Organism: Apteryx mantelli; assembly: GCF_036417845.1. Lineage (NCBI taxonomy): Eukaryota > Metazoa > Chordata > Aves > Apterygiformes > Apterygidae > Apteryx > Apteryx mantelli. The sequence goes on along the minus strand of NW_027118792.1, from coordinate 949,397 downwards.
GGCTTCCTCCTGACTGTGGATTTCTGGGGCTCCCTGGCACTTCGGAAAGCGGCAGGCAATACTATGATGTTTCACATTTGTCCTGCCACAACGGGAGCACTGAAAGAGGATTCGTTGCCGGCCATGGGCCCTCCTGAGATGATCAACTAGAGCCGCGACTTTCCCCATCCTGGTGCCACAGCAAGGACATGCTGGATGTTGATCGGGGATCTTCACGACTGGTGTTCCCACATCAGTCGTTCCCCCCACAGCACCAAGGATGGGACTCACTACCTCAATTGATAAAATTGCGGGGCCGGAGGGAGATCCTGCTTCCACGTCTACCACATCCTCCTCTGGTGCTTCTACAGCTCCAGTCATCGGAGGTGATCCAACGGGTTCCAAGACCTCATAAACCTCCGGCAGATCTTTGATGCAATCCCAGGGCGGATCGGGACAAGTCCCTTCCCACTTAGTAACTATGGCCCCATTATTGAACCATGGAACATTCCATGGAACCTTTTCCGAGTTGGGCTTGGTAGGCGGCCCGTCCGCCCGAGTCCAATTTGGTGAAGCGTCATCTGGGGACTAGATCCCATGTCCCAACTATCCTGGCTCAACCACAAGGGAGCCGGGCAAGAGCAAAATTCAACGGTACAGAAGACAGAGCAAGCCCCATGTCGTCTGTGTGAAGAATTTTACTGTTGCCTTCCGAAGAAGGACTTTGTATACACAAAGTCACAACATATATATATATATATATATATATATATATATATGCCAATTAAAAAAAATTTAAACATCCTTACCTTTACTCGTAAAGATGTGAAGGATATCCACAGAGGACAGGAGCGCCCTTTGTGAAAAGAGCCTCGCTGTCCTCTTCAGGCGGCTGGTGGAGAGTCCAAGGTCGGCGAGGAAACTCTCGTTGCCTTTATACCACTTCCCTCTAGCGCCAGTCGGGAATCCCAGAAACTCCACCTCTTCCACATTCGTCATCTCCTTCACTTGTTCTTCCAGATGTTGATACTTCCGGACCTTCTCTGCCGCAGCGTCACCTAGAGATGACAAACCACTTTCGTAGCGAATGGTTACATCCACTACTTTCGCCCGATTCTCCTTAACTACAACCAAATCCGGCTTAAAGAGTTCATTGTTGTTATCCCTGAGGTTCGGTTCCATATATACTAACCACCCCAGTCTCTTGGCCTCTTCAGCCAGCATTCCACATAAGATGCTATGCCTACAAATTCGAGCTTCCTGAACTGCCGGGCAGTATCCAATAATATGAGAAGAAGTTTCCCACTCCGCAGGACAATGCCTGCACCCCTTCGGAACCCCTTCTCCCAGCCCCTGCGCCAAATACTCCCTAGTGGGATAGACATTGGCCCGCAGCTGTATTGCTGTTAATAACTTCCTGTGGGGAATACCCCGGTAATGAACGAGCCAATCATTACTGATGTTATCATTCTCAAAGTTCTTTATACCGCGGCCTTGTGATCTTAGATTGGCCCAATTTTCTAATTCTCTTTTCCTCCACTTGCTAGGAACCGGATAGATGATCCTGGGTGATGACGTTTCCCATTCGGATGAAGCCTCGCCGCCTCCCAGTACAACTGGGATTGCCATCGGGAGTTCTTCTCCGATGGATGGAATCTTATCGGCCCTTCCTCCAGCGGCGATCCAGACCTTGTTATATTCCCTCTGGATCCCCTCTTTGAGAACAATAGTCCTCGTGATGTTATCGGAGGACTGGGCAACTCGGTGCAACCGGTGAGCCTGTGTATTTGGAATCTGGCTCACCAGCCGCGCAATTCCTAATCCGCCATCACTTGTGCTGGCATATAAGATGGCGTCACATGTACTGGGGGGTAAGTGAAGCCAGCTCTTCACTGCCGATCTAATGGCAAGGTCCAGGGCCTGGAGGTAGGAGGCATTCACACCAGCATGATCTGCTGCATACAGCACCCATGGGACTGCATACCTCTTCAAGATTTCTACCTTCTGCAGTGGCTTTAATGGGGCTGCCCCGATGCTCTTCACCCAGGTGTCAAGCTTTTCTTTCAGCTCCGGCTTCGAGAGTCCGACCCACGGGTCTACTCCCAGGCCCAAATATTTCTCGGAGCTACCGGGCTCAATTAGATGGAGTTGAGCCCCTTCAATTTCCCATGGGTCGCAATTGTTGACAGTGTAAGAGTCTTTCGTGGGCCTTATCAAAAACCCATGGCATTTTCCAGCTTGCACCTTCAGCCCTGTAGCGTGACAAAACTCTTCCACCACCTGCAAACTCTTCTGCATGCCCTCCCACGAGTCACCCAGCAGGACCAGATCATCTGCGAACACCAATGATGATACCAAGTTGTCACCATATTTGAATCCTTCCTTGATCTCTTCCAACTTACATAGCAGTGGATCTACTGCTAGGTTGAACAACAATGGGGACATTGGATCTCCCTGCTTCACCCCGGTGAGGATCTTAACCTTCTCCGAGCAGGTCTCCCCAACCTCAAGCCTCGTCGCACAGTTGTTATATGAATCGGCGATGATGTCAATTATATGATCATCAACGCCCTTCTGTCGGAGGACCTCGAGGACGTGACGATGACTGACCGAATCAAAGGCTTTTGCCAGGTCCACGAAGACGACCGCCAGCGTCTTATGATCTCTCTTCGCGTGCCGTATAAGCACTTGCAGGAGCTTCAGGTTCTCCGCACAGCCTGGGGCTGAGAGAAACCCTCGTTGGCGGCTGTTAATCGGGCAGGCTCGCCGCGGTCGTGCTGTCAGGATCCGTGAGAACAGTCTTAAGATTACCGGCCCGATGGTAATGGGCCGCCAATTATTGATGTCCTCGATCTTTTTCGGATCCGCGGATTTAGGTATTAAGATTGTTCTACATTCTTTGACCCCATCTGGGATCCTTCCAGCCAGCAGCCATAGGTTGAACAATTGAGCCAAGTGGCTCCCCTGAGGGTCCTTTTTAATAACATCCCTCAGGGAGAGGCCGTCTGGTCCGGGAGCGGAGTTCTTATTCATTTCCGCGATGTTTTTCATGACCTCTTTTGGGGAGATCATCTTATTGAATGCAGAATTTTCCGCCACACCAGCACTCCGGAAGACGCTCAAGCCAGCAAACGGTGATCTCTCTTCCCACTTCCTCCGAAACGCGTCATATAGCTCGCTCATTGGAAGGGGGCACTTCAGTGCCTCGACGTTATCCAAAATGATACCAGCGAGCTTCTTGCGATCTATCTCAAAGAGCCGCTGGTATCGGAGATACAACCCTCTTCTCACCGCCCTGTTCTTCATCCACCTTCTCTCCTCCCTCGCAGGTGCAGGTTTTGCTTGGTGCTTCCTTCATTGTTTCAGTTTTGCTACGGCAATCTGCCCCGCCAGCTGTGACAACCACTCTACTGCTGATGCTTCGATGACTCTCCGGGCGTCCTCGCCATCCTCCAAGATCCTCCTACGTGCGATCATATTGCTTGCCGGCAGGGACCCTGCTCGTACCTTCTCTGCCATGACCTTCCTATATTCCGTTCTTATCATTTCCTTCCTTTCCTTCTCCACCGGGGATTCCCCACCGCGCTCCATCGCAGCTCTTCTTGGCGTTGCCGCTGTCTTGGCAGCCGCTGCAGGCTGTCTTCTTTTATCACTGATCTGCTTTGCCGTTTTCGTGGGCAAATGCTCCCCGATCAGTTTATTGATGAAGCGCTCGTTCTTAAACCTTTCTTCCAACTCCAGCAGCAGAGCCGTCTCTTCCTCCGTCCAGCAGCTTCTGTGCATTCCTCGCAGGCTCTTTCCCTTCGGTCGAGCTGCTTCAGTCCTCTCCAGATTCCTAACTTGTGGGTGCATAAGTCGCTTATGCTGAGACATGCCGCTCTTGGTCTTAAATTGCCGGTCACATTCCCCACAGCGCCACATTCCAGGTTCCTCCGGGGCTTCCTCCTGACTGTGGATTTCTGGGGCTCCCTGGCACTTCGGAAAGCGGCAGGCAATACTATGATGTTTCACATTTGTCCTGCCACAACGGGAGCACTGAAAGAGGATTCGTTGCCGGCCATGGGCCCTCCTGAGATGATCAACTAGAGCCGCGACTTTCCCCATCCTGGTGCCACAGCAAGGACATGCTGGATGTTGATCGGGGATCTTCACGACTGGTGTTCCCACATCAGTCGTTCCCCCCACAGCACCAAGGATGGGACTCACTACCTCAATTGATAAAATTGCGGGGCCGGAGGGAGATCCTGGTTCCACGTCTACCACATCCTCCTCTGGTGCTTCTACAGCTCCAGTCATCGGAGGTGATCCAACGGGTTCCAAGACCTCATAAACCTCCGGCAGATCTTTGATGCAATCCCAGGGCGGATCGGGACAAGTCCCTTCCCACTTAGTAACTATGGCCCCATTATTGAACCATGGAACATTCCATGGAACCTTTTCCGAGTTGGGCTTGGTAGGCGGCCCGTCCGCCCGAGTCCAATTTGGTGAAGCGTCATCTGGGGACTAGATCCCATGTCCCAACTATCCTGGCTCAACCACAAGGGAGCCGGGCAAGAGCAAAATTCAACGGTACAGAAGACAGAGCAAGCCCCATGTCGTCTGTGTGAAGAATTTTACTGTTGCCTTCCGAAGAAGGACTTTGTATACACAAAGTCACAACATATATATATATATATATATATATATATATATATGCCAATTAAAAAAAATTTAAACATCCTTACCTTTACTCGTAAAGATGTGAAGGATATCCACAGAGGACAGGAGCGCCCTTTGTGAAAAGAGCCTCGCTGTCCTCTTCAGGCGGCTGGTGGAGAGTCCAAGGTCGGCGAGGAAACTCTCGTTGCCTTTATACCACTTCCCTCTAGCGCCAGTCGGGAATCCCAGAAACTCCACCTCTTCCACATTCGTCATCTCCTTCACTTGTTCTTCCAGATGTTGATACTTCCGGACCTTCTCTGCCGCAGCGTCACCTAGAGATGACAAACCACTTTCGTAGCGAATGGTTACATCCACTACTTTCGCCCGATTCTCCTTAACTACAACCAAATCCGGCTTAAAGAGTTCATTGTTGTTATCCCTGAGGTTCGGTTCCATATATACTAACCACCCCAGTCTCTTGGCCTCTTCAGCCAGCATTCCACATAAGATGCTATGCCTACAAATTCGAGCTTCCTGAACTGCCGGGCAGTATCCAATAATATGAGAAGAAGTTTCCCACTCCGCAGGACAATGCCTGCACCCCTTCGGAACCCCTTCTCCCAGCCCCTGCGCCAAATACTCCCTAGTGGGATAGACATTGGCCCGCAGCTGTATTGCTGTTAATAACTTCCTGTGGGGAATACCCCGGTAATGAACGAGCCAATCATTACTGATGTTATCATTCTCAAAGTTCTTTATACCGCGGCCTTGTGATCTTAGATTGGCCCAATTTTCTAATTCTCTTTTCCTCCACTTGCTAGGAACCGGATAGATGATCCTGGGTGATGACGTTTCCCATTCGGATGAAGCCTCGCCGCCTCCCAGTACAACTGGGATTGCCATCGGGAGTTCTTCTCCGATGGATGGAATCTTATCGGCCCTTCCTCCAGCGGCGATCCAGACCTTGTTATATTCCCTCTGGATCCCCTCTTTGAGAACAATAGTCCTCGTGATGTTATCGGAGGACTGGGCAACTCGGTGCAACCGGTGAGCCTGTGTATTTGGAATCTGGCTCACCAGCCGCGCAATTCCTAATCCGCCATCACTTGTGCTGGCATATAAGATGGCGTCACATGTACTGGGGGGTAAGTGAAGCCAGCTCTTCACTGCCGATCTAATGGCAAGGTCCAGGGCCTGGAGGTAGGAGGCATTCACACCAGCATGATCTGCTGCATACAGCACCCATGGGACTGCATACCTCTTCAAGATTTCTACCTTCTGCAGTGGCTTTAATGGGGCTGCCCCGATGCTCTTCACCCAGGTGTCAAGCTTTTCTTTCAGCTCCGGCTTCGAGAGTCCGACCCACGGGTCTACTCCCAGGCCCAAATATTTCTCGGAGCTACCGGGCTCAATTAGATGGAGTTGAGCCCCTTCAATTTCCCATGGGTCGCAATTGTTGACAGTGTAAGAGTCTTTCGTGGGCCTTATCAAAAACCCATGGCATTTTCCAGCTTGCACCTTCAGCCCTGTAGCGTGACAAAACTCTTCCACCACCTGCAAACTCTTCTGCATGCCCTCCCACGAGTCACCCAGCAGGACCAGATCATCTGCGAACACCAATGATGATACCAAGCTGTCACCATATTTGAATCCTTCCTTGATCTCTTCCAACTTACATAGCAGTGGATCTACTGCTAGGTTGAACAACAATGGGGACATTGGATCTCCCTGCTTCACCCCGGTGAGGATCTTAACCTTCTCCGAGCAGGTCTCCCCAACCTCAAGCCTCGTCGCACAGTTGTTATATGAATCGGCGATGATGTCAATTATATGATCATCAACGCCCTTCTGTCGGAGGACCTCGAGGACGTGACGATGACTGACCGAATCAAAGGCTTTTGCCAGGTCCACGAAGACGACCGCCAGCGTCTTATGATCTCTCTTCGCATGCCGTATAAGCACTTGCAGGAGCTTCAGGTTCTCCGCACAGCCTGGGGCTGAGAGAAACCCTCGTTGGCGGCTGTTAATCGGGCAGGCTCGCCGCGGTCGTGCTGTCAGGATCCGTGAGAACAGTCTTAAGATTACCGGCCCGATGGTAATGGGCCGCCAATTATTGATGTCCTCGATCTTTTTCGGATCCGCGGATTTAGGTATTAAGATTGTTCTACATTCTTTGACCCCATCTGGGATCCTTCCAGCCAGCAGCCATAGGTTGAACAATTGAGCCAAGTGGCTCCCCTGAGGGTCCTTTTTAATAACATCCCTCAGGGAGAGGCCGTCTGGTCCGGGAGCGGAGTTCTTATTCATTTCCGCGATGTTTTTCATGACCTCTTTTGGGGAGATCATCTTATTGAATGCAGAATTTTCCGCCACACCAGCACTCCGGAAGACGCTCAAGCCAGCAAACGGTGATCTCTCTTCCCACTTCCTCCGAAACGCGTCATATAGCTCGCTCATTGGAAGGGGGCACTTCAGTGCCTCGACGTTATCCAAAATGATACCAGCGAGCTTCTTGCGATCTATCTCAAAGAGCCGCTGGTATCGGAGATACAACCCTCTTCTCACCGCCCTGTTCTTCATCCACCTTCTCTCCTCCCTCGCAGGTGCAGGTTTTGCTTGGTGCTTCCTTCATTGTTTCAGTTTTGCTACGGCAATCTGCCCCGCCAGCTGTGACAACCACTCTACTGCTGATGCTTCGATGACTCTCCGGGCGTCCTCGCCATCCTCCAAGATCCTCCTACGTGCGATCATATTGCTTGCCGGCAGGGACCCTGCTCGTACCTTCTCTGCCATGACCTTCCTATATTCCGTTCTTATCATTTCCTTCCTTTCCTTCTCCACCGGGGATTCCCCACCGCGCTCCATCGCAGCTCTTCTTGGCGTTGCCGCTGTCTTGGCAGCCGCTGCAGGCTGTCTTCTTTTATCACTGATCTGCTTTGCCGTTTTCGTGGGCAAATGCTCCCCGATCAGTTTATTGATGAAGCGCTCGTTCTTAAACCTTTCTTCCAACTCCAGCAGCAGAGCCGTCTCTTCCTCCGTCCAGCAGCTTCTGTGCATTCCTCGCAGGCTCTTTCCCTTCGGTCGAGCTGCTTCAGTCCTCTCCAGATTCCTAACTTGTGGGTGCATAAGCCGCTTATGCTGAGACATGCCGCTCTTGGTCTTAAATTGCCGGTCACATTCCCCACAGCGCCACATTCCAGGTTCCTCCGGGGCTTCCTCCTGACTGTGGATTTCTGGGGCTCCCTGGCACTTCGGAAAGCGGCAGGCAATACTATGATGTTTCACATTTGTCCTGCCACAACGGGAGCACTGAAAGAGGATTCGTTGCCGGCCATGGGCCCTCCTGAGATGATCAACTAGAGCCGCGACTTTCCCCATCCTGGTGCCACAGCAAGGACATGCTGGATGTTGATCGGGGATCTTCACGACTGGTGTTCCCACATCAGTCGTTCCCCCCACAGCACCAAGGATGGGACTCACTACCTCAATTGATAAAATTGCGGGGCCGGAGGGAGATCCTGCTTCCACGTCTACCACATCCTCCTCTGGTGCTTCTACAGCTCCAGTCATCGGAGGTGATCCAACGGGTTCCAAGACCTCATAAACCTCCGGCAGATCTTTGATGCAATCCCAGGGCGGATCGGGACAAGTCCCTTCCCACTTAGTAACTATGGCCCCATTATTGAACCATGGAACATTCCATGGAACCTTTTCCGAGTTGGGCTTGGTAGGCGGCCCGTCCGCCCGAGTCCAATTTGGTGAAGCGTCATCTGGGGACTAGATCCCATGTCCCAACTATCCTGGCTCAACCACAAGGGAGCCGGGCAAGAGCAAAATTCAACGGTACAGAAGACAGAGCAAGCCCCATGTCGTCTGTGTGAAGAATTTTACTGTTGCCTTCCGAAGAAGGACTTTGTATACACAAAGTCACAACATATATATATATATATATATATATATATATATATATGCCAATTAAAAAAAATTTAAACATCCTTACCTTTACTCGTAAAGATGTGAAGGATATCCACAGAGGACAGGAGCGCCCTTTGTGAAAAGAGCCTCGCTGTCCTCTTCAGGCGGCTGGTGGAGAGTCCAAGGTCGGCGAGGAAACTCTCGTTGCCTTTATACCACTTCCCTCTAGCGCCAGTCGGGAATCCCAGAAACTCCACCTCTTCCACATTCGTCATCTCCTTCACTTGTTCTTCCAGATGTTGATACTTCCGGACCTTCTCTGCCGCAGCGTCACCTAGAGATGACAAACCACTTTCGTAGCGAATGGTTACATCCACTACTTTCGCCCGATTCTCCTTAACTACAACCAAATCCGGCTTAAAGAGTTCATTGTTGTTATCCCTGAGGTTCGGTTCCATATATACTAACCACCCCAGTCTCTTGGCCTCTTCAGCCAGCATTCCACATAAGATGCTATGCCTACAAATTCGAGCTTCCTGAACTGCCGGGCAGTATCCAATAATATGAGAAGAAGTTTCCCACTCCGCAGGACAATGCCTGCACCCCTTCGGAACCCCTTCTCCCAGCCCCTGCGCCAAATACTCCCTAGTGGGATAGACATTGGCCCGCAGCTGTATTGCTGTTAATAACTTCCTGTGGGGAATACCCCGGTAATGAACGAGCCAATCATTACTGATGTTATCATTCTCAAAGTTCTTTATACCGCGGCCTTGTGATCTTAGATTGGCCCAATTTTCTAATTCTCTTTTCCTCCACTTGCTAGGAACCGGATAGATGATCCTGGGTGATGACGTTTCCCATTCGGATGAAGCCTCGCCGCCTCCCAGTACAACTGGGATTGCCATCGGGAGTTCTTCTCCGATGGATGGAATCTTATCGGCCCTTCCTCCAGCGGCGATCCAGACCTTGTTATATTCCCTCTGGATCCCCTCTTTGAGAACAATAGTCCTCGTGATGTTATCGGAGGACTGGGCAACTCGGTGCAACCGGTGAGCCTGTGTATTTGGAATCTGGCTCACCAGCCGCGCAATTCCTAATCCGCCATCACTTGTGCTGGCATATAAGATGGCGTCACATGTACTGGGGGGTAAGTGAAGCCAGCTCTTCACTGCCGATCTAATGGCAAGGTCCAGGGCCTGGAGGTAGGAGGCATTCACACCAGCATGATCTGCTGCATACAGCACCCATGGGACTGCATACCTCTTCAAGATTTCTACCTTCTGCAGTGGCTTTAATGGGGCTGCCCCGATGTTCTTCACCCAGGTGTCAAGCTTTTCTTTCAGCTCCGGCTTCGAGAGTCCGACCCAAGGGTCTACTCCCAGGCCCAAATATTTCTCGGAGCTACCGGGCTCAATTAGATGGAGTTGAGCCCCTTCAATTTCCCACGGGTCACAGTTGTTGACAGTATAAGAGTCTTTCGTGGGCCTTATCAAAAACCCATGGCATTTTCCAGCTTGCACCTTCAGCCCTGTAGCGTGACAAAACTCTTCCACCACCTGCAAACTCTTCTGCATGCCCTCCCACGAGTCACCCAGCAGGACCAGATCATCTGCGAACACCAATGATGATACCAAGTTGTCACCATATTTGAATCCTTCCTTGATCTCTTCCAACTTACATAGCAGTGGATCTACTGCTAGGTTGAACAACAATGGGGACATTGGATCTCCCTGCTTCACCCCGGTGAGGATCTTAACCTTCTCCGAGCAGGTCTCCCCAACCTCAAGCCTCGTCGCACAGTTGTTATATGAATCGGCGATGATGTCAATTATATGATCATCAACGCCCTTCTGTCGGAGGACCTCGAGGACGTGACGATGACTGACCGAATCAAAGGCTTTTGCCAGGTCCACGAAGACGACCGCCAGCGTCTTATGATCTCTCTTCGCGTGCCGTATAAGCACTTGCAGGAGCTTCAGGTTCTCCGCACAGCCTGGGGCTGAGAGAAACCCTCGTTGGCGGCTGTTAATCGGGCAGGCTCGCCGCGGTCGTGCTGTCAGGATCCGTGAGAACAGTCTTAAGATTACCGGCCCGATGGTAATGGGCCGCCAATTATTGATGTCCTCGATCTTTTTCGGATCCGCGGATTTAGGTATTAAGATTGTTCTACATTCTTTGACCCCATCTGGGATCCTTCCAGCCAGCAGCCATAGGTTGAACAATTGAGCCAAGTGGCTCCCCTGAGGGTCCTTTTTAATAACATCCCTCAGGGAGAGGCCGTCTGGTCCGGGAGCGGAGTTCTTATTCATTTCCGCGATGTTTTTCATGACCTCTTTTGGGGAGATCATCTTATTGAATGCAGAATTTTCCGCCACACCAGCACTCCGGAAGACGCTCAAGCCAGCAAACGGTGATCTCTCTTCCCACTTCCTCCGAAACGCGTCATATAGCTCGCTCATTGGAAGGGGGCACTTCAGTGCCTCGACGTTATCCAAAATGATACCAGCGAGCTTCTTGCGATCTATCTCAAAGAGCCGCTGGTATCGGAGATACAACCCTCTTCTCACCGCCCTGTTCTTCATCCACCTTCTCTCCTCCCTCGCAGGTGCAGGTTTTGCTTGGTGCTTCCTTCATTGTTTCAGTTTTGCTACGGCAATCTGCCCCGCCAGCTGTGACAACCACTCTACTGCTGATGCTTCGATGACTCTCCGGGCGTCCTCGCCATCCTCCAAGATCCTCCTACGTGCGATCATATTGCTTGCCGGCAGGGACCCTGCTCGTACCTTCTCTGCCATGACCTTCCTATATTCCGTTCTTATCATTTCCTTCCTTTCCTTCTCCACCGGGGATTCCCCACCGCGCTCCATCGCAGCTCTTCTTGGCGTTGCCGCTGTCTTGGCAGCCGCTGCAGGCTGTCTTCTTTTATCACTGATCTGCTTTGCCGTTTTCGTGGGCAAATGCTCCCCGATCAGTTTATTGATGAAGCGCTCGTTCTTAAACCTTTCTTCCAACTCCAGCAGCAGAGCCGTCTCTTCCTCCGTCCAGCAGCTTCTGTGCATTCCTCGCAGGCTCTTTCCCTTCGGTCGAGCTGCTTCAGTCCTCTCCAGATTCCTAACTTGTGGGTGCATAAGTCGCTTATGCTGAGACATGCCGCTCTTGGTCTTAAATTGCCGGTCACATTCCCCACAGCGCCACATTCCAGGTTCCTCCGGGGCTTCCTCCTGACTGTGGATTTCTGGGGCTCCCTGGCACTTCGGAAAGCGGCAGGCAATACTATGATGTTTCACATTTGTCCTGCCACAACGGGAGCACTGAAAGAGGATTCGTTGCCGGCCATGGGCCCTCCTGAGATGATCAACTAGAGCCGCGACTTTCCCCATCCTGGTGCCACAGCAAGGACATGCTGGATGTTGATCGGGGATCTTCACGACTGGTGTTCCCACATCAGTCGTTCCCCCCACAGCACCAAGGATGGGACTCACTACCTCAATTGATAAAATTGCGGGGCCGGAGGGAGATCCTGCTTCCACGTCTACCACATCCTCCTCTGGTGCTTCTACAGCTCCAGTCATCGGAGGTGATCCAACGGGTTCCAAGACCTCATAAACCTCCGGCAGATCTTTGATGCAATCCCAGGGCGGATCGGGACAAGTCCCTTCCCACTTAGTAACTATGGCCCCATTATTGAACCATGGAACATTCCATGGAACCTTTTCCGAGTTGGGCTTGGTAGGCGGCCCGTCCGCCCGAGTCCAATTCGGTGAAGCGTCGTCTGGGGACTAGATCCCATGTCCCAACTATCCTGGCTCAACCACAAGGGAGCCGGGCAAGAGCAAAATTCAACAGTACAGAAGACAGAGCAAGCCCCATGTCGTCTGTGTGAAGAATTTTACTGTTGCCTTCCGAAGAAGGACTTTGTATACACAAAGTCACAACATATATATATATATATATATATATATATATATGCCAATTAAAAAAAAATTTAAACATCCTTACCTTTACTCGTAAAGATGTGAAGGATATCCACAGAGGACAGGAGCGCCCTTTGTGAAAAGAGCCTCGCTGTCCTCTTCAGGCGGCTGGTGGAGAGTCCAAGGTCGGCGAGGAAACTCTCGTTGCCTTTATACCACTTCCCTCTAGCGCCAGTCGGGAATCCCAGAAACTCCACCTCTTCCACATTCGTCATCTCCTTCACTTGTTCTTCCAGATGTTGATACTTCCGGACCTTCTCTGCCGCAGCGTCACCTAGAGATGACAAACCACTTTCGTAGCGAATGGTTACATCCACTACTTTCGCCCGATTCTCCTTAACTACAACCAAATCCGGCTTAAAGAGTTCATTGTTGTTATCCCTGAGGTTCGGTTCCATATATACTAACCACCCCAGTCTCTTGGCCTCTTCAGCCAGCATTCCACATAAGATGCTATGCCTACAAATTCGAGCTTCCTGAACTGCCGGGCAGTATCCAATAATATGAGAAGAAGTTTCCCACTCCGCAGGACAATGCCTGCACCCCTTCGGAACCCCTTCTCCCAGCCCCTGCGCCAAATACTCCCTAGTGGGATAGACATTGGCCCGCAGCTGTATTGCTGTTAATAACTTCCTGTGGGGAATACCCCGGTAATGAACGAGCCAATCATTACTGATGTTATCATTCTCAAAGTTCTTTATACCGCGGCCTTGTGATCTTAGATTGGCCCAATTTTCTAATTCTCTTTTCCTCCACTTGCTAGGAACCGGATAGATGATCCTGGGTGATGACGTTTCCCATTCGGATGAAGCCTCGCCGCCTCCCAGTACAACTGGGATTGCCATTGGGAGTTCTTCTCCGATGGATGGAATCTTATTGGCCCTTCCTCCAGCGGCGATCCAGACCTTGTTATATTCCCTCTGGATCCCCTCTTTGAGAACAATAGTCCTCGTGATGTTATCGGAGGACTGGGCAACTCGGTGCAACCGGCGAGCCTGTATATTTGGAATCTGGCTCGCCAGCCGCGCAATTCCTAAGCCACCATCACTTGTGCTGGCATATAAGATGGCGTCACATGTGCTGGGAAGTAAGTGAAGCCAGCTCTTCACTGCCGATCTAATGGCAAGGTCCAGGGCCTGGAGGTAGGAGGCGTTTACTGCCGCATGATCTGCTGCATACAGCACCCGTGGGACTGCATACCTCTTCAAGATTTCTGCCTTCTGCAGTGGCTTTAATGGGGCTGCCCCGATGCTCTTCACCCAGGTGTCAAGCTTTTCTTTCAGCTCCGGCTTCGAGAGTCCGACCCACGGGTCTACTCCCAGGCCCAAATATTTCTCGGAGCTACCGGGCTCAATTAGATGGAGTTGAGCCCCTTCAATTTCCCATGGGTCGCAATTGTTGACAGTGTAAGAGTCTTTCGTGGGCCTTATCAAAAACCCATGGCATTTTCCAGCTTGCACCTTCAGCCCTGTAGCGTGACAAAACTCTTCCACCACCTGCAAACTCTTCTGCATGCCCTCCCACGAGTCACCCAGCAGGACCAGATCATCTGCGAACACCAATGATGATACCAAGCTGTCACCATATTTGAATCCTTCCTTGATCTCTTCCAACTTACATAGCAGTGGATCTACTGCTAGGTTGAACAACAATGGGGACATTGGATCTCCCTGCTTCACCCCGGTGAGGATCTTAACCTTCTCCGAGCAGGTCTCCCCAACCTCAAGCCTCGTCGCACAGTTGTTATATGAATCGGCGATGATGTCAATTATATGATCATCAACGCCCTTCTGTCGGAGGACCTCGAGGACGTGACGATGACTGAACGAATCAAAGGCTTTTGCCAGGTCCACGAAGACGACCGCCAGCGTCTTATGATCTCTCTTCGCGTGCCGTATAAGCACTTGCAGGAGCTTCAGGTTCTCCGCACAGCCTGGGGCTGAGAGAAACCCTCGTTGGCGGCTGTTAATCGGGCAGGCTCGCCGCGGTCGTGCTGTCAGGATCCGTGAGAACAGTCTTAAGATTACCGGCCCGATGGTAATGGGCCGCCAATTATTGATGTCCTCGATCTTTTTCGGATCCGCGGATTTAGGTATTAAGATTGTTCTACATTCTTTGACCCCATCTGGGATCCTTCCAGCCAGCAGCCATAGGTTGAACAATTGAGCCAAGTGGCTCCCCTGAGGGTCCTTTTTAATAACATCCCTCAGGGAGAGGCCGTCTGGTCCGGGAGCGGAGTTCTTATTCATTTCCGCGATGTTTTTCATGACCTCTTTTGGGGAGATCATCTTATTGAATGCAGAATTTTCCGCCACACCAGCACTCCGGAAGACGCTCAAGCCAGCAAACGGTGATCTCTCTTCCCACTTCCTCCGAAACGCGTCATATAGCTCGCTCATTGGAAGGGGGCACTTCAGTGCCTCGACGTTATCCAAAATGATACCAGCGAGCTTCTTGCGATCTATCTCAAAGAGCCGCTGGTATCGGAGATACAACCCTCTTCTCACCGCCCTGTTCTTCATCCACCTTCTCTCCTCCCTCGCAGGTGCAGGTTTTGCTTGGTGCTTCCTTCATTGTTTCAGTTTTGCTACGGCAATCTGCCCCGCCAGCTGTGACAACCACTCTACTGCTGATGCTTCGATGACTTTCCGGGCGTCCTCGCCATCCTCCAAGATCCTCCTACGTGCGATCATATTGCTTGCCGGCAGGGACCCTGCTCGTACCTTCTCTGCCATGACCTTCCTATATTCCGTTCTTATCATTTCCTTCCTTTCCTTCTCCACCGGGGATTCCCCACCGCGCTCCATCGCAGCTCTTCTTGGCGTTGCCGCTGTCTTGGCAGCCGCTGCAGGCTGTCTTCTTTTATCACTGATCTGCTTTGCCGTTTTCGTGGGCAAATGCTCCCCGATCAGTTTATTGATGAAGCGCTCGTTCTTAAACCTTTCTTCCAACTCCAGCAGCAGAGCCGTCTCTTCCTCCGTCCAGCAGCTTCTGTGCATTCCTCGCAGGCTCTTTCCCTTCGGTCGAGCTGCTTCAGTCCTCTCCAGATTCCTAACTTGTGTGTGCATAAGTCGCTTATGCTGAGACATGCCGCTCTTGGTCTTAAATTGCCGGTCACATTCCCCACAGCGCCACATTCCAGGTTCCTCCGGGGCTTCCTCCTGACTGTGGATTTCTGGGGCTCCCTGGCACTTCGGAAAGCGGCAGGCAATACTATGATGTTTCACATTTGTCCTGCCACAACGGGAGCACTGAAAGAGGATTCGTTGCCGGCCATGGGCCCTCCTGAGATGATCAACTAGAGCCGCGACTTTCCCCATCCTGGTGCCACAGCAAGGACATGCTGGATGTTGATCGGGGATCTTCACGACTGGTGTTCCCACATCAGTCGTTCCCCCCACAGCACCAAGGATGGGACTCACTACCTCAATTGATAAAATTGCGGGGCCGGAGGGAGATCCTGCTTCCACGTCTACCACATCCTCCTCTGGTGCTTCTACAGCTCCAGTCATCGGAGGTGATCCAACGGGTTCCAAGACCTCATAAACCTCCGGCAGATCTTTGATGCAATCCCAGGGCGGATCGGGACAAGTCCCTTCCCACTTAGTAACTATGGCCCCATTATTGAACCATGGAACATTCCATGGAACCTTTTCCGAGTTGGGCTTGGTAGGCGGCCCGTCCGCCCGAGTCCAATTTGGTGAAGCGTCATCTGGGGACTAGATCCCATGTCCCAACTATCCTGGCTCAACCACAAGGGAGCCGGGCAAGAGCAAAATTCAACGGTACAGAAGACAGAGCAAGCCCCATGTCGTCTGTGTGAAGAATTTTACTGTTGCCTTCCGAAGAAGGACTTTGTATACACAAAGTCACAACATATATATATATATATATATATATATATATATATGCCAATTAAAAAAAATTTAAACATCCTTACCTTTACTCGTAAAGATGTGAAGGATATCCACAGAGGACAGGAGCGCCCTTTGTGAAAAGAGCCTCGCTGTCCTCTTCAGGCGGCTGGTGGAGAGTCCAAGGTCGGCGAGGAAACTCTCGTTGCCTTTATACCACTTCCCTCTAGCGCCAGTCGGGAATCCCAGAAACTCCACCTCTTCCACATTCGTCATCTCCTTCACTTGTTCTTCCAGATGTTGATACTTCCGGACCTTCTCTGCCGCAGCGTCACCTAGAGATGACAAACCACTTTCGTAGCGAATGGTTACATCCACTACTTTCGCCCGATTCTCCTTAACTACAACCAAATCCGGCTTAAAGAGTTCATTGTTGTTATCCCTGAGGTTCGGTTCCATATATACTAACCACCCCAGTCTCTTGGCCTCTTCAGCCAGCATTCCACATAAGATGCTATGCCTACAAATTCGAGCTTCCTGAACTGCCGGGCAGTATCCAATAATATGAGAAGAAGTTTCCCACTCCGCAGGACAATGCCTGCACCCCTTCGGAACCCCTTCTCCCAGCCCCTGCGCCAAATACTCCCTAGTGGGATAGACATTGGCCCGCAGCTGTATTGCTGTTAATAACTTCCTGTGGGGAATACCCCGGTAATGAACGAGCCAATCATTACTGATGTTATCATTCTCAAAGTTCTTTATACCGCGGCCTTGTGATCTTAGATTGGCCCAATTTTCTAATTCTCTTTTCCTCCACTTGCTAGGAACCGGATAGATGATCCTGGGTGATGACGTTTCCCATTCGGATGAAGCCTCGCCGCCTCCCAGTACAACTGGGATTGCCATCGGGAGTTCTTCTCCGATGGATGGAATCTTATCGGCCCTTCCTCCAGTGGCGATCCAGACCTTGTTATATTCCCTCTGGATCCCCTCTTTGAGAACAATAGTCCTCGTGATGTTATCGGAGGACTGGGCAACTCGGTGCAACCGGTGAGCCTGTGTATTTGGAATCTGGCTCACCAGCCGCGCAATTCCTAAGCCACCATCACTTGTGCTGGCATATAAGATGGCGTCACATGTGCTGGGAAGTAAGTGAAGCCAGCTCTTCACTGCCGATCTAATGGCAAGGTCCAGGGCCTGGAGGTAGGAGGCGTTTACTGCCGCATGATCTGCTGCATACAGCACCCGTGGGACTGCATACCTCTTCAAGATTTCTGCCTTCTGCAGTGGCTTTAATGGGGCTGCCCCGATGTTCTTCACCCAGGTGTCAAGCTTTTCTTTCAGCTCCGGCTTCGAGAGTCCGACCCAAGGGTCTACTCCCAGGCCCAAATATTTCTCGGAGCTACCGGGCTCAATTAGATGGAGTTGAGCCCCTTCAATTTCCCACGGGTCACAGTTGTTGACAGTATAAGAGTCTTTCGTGGGCCTTATCAAAAACCCATGGCATTTTCCAGCTTGCACCTTCAGCCCTGTAGCGTGACAAAACTCTTCCACCACCTGCAAACTCTTCTGCATGCCCTCCCACGAGTCACCCAGCAGGACCAGATCATCTGCGAACACCAATGATGATACCAAGCTGTCACCATATTTGAATCCTTCCTTGATCTCTTCCAACTTACATAGCAGTGGATCTACTGCTAGGTTGAACAACAATGGGGACATTGGATCTCCCTGCTTCACCCCGGTGAGGATCTTAACCTTCTCCGAGCAGGTCTCCCCAACCTCAAGCCTCGTCGCACAGTTGTTATATGAATCGGCGATGATGTCAATTATATGATCATCAACGCCCTTCTGTCGGAGGACCTCGAGGACGTGACGATGACTGAACGAATCAAAGGCTTTTGCCAGGTCCACGAAGACGACCGCCAGCGTCTTATGATCTCTCTTCGCGTGCCGTATAAGCACTTGCAGGAGCTTCAGGTTCTCCGCACAGCCTGGGGCTGAGAGAAACCCTCGTTGGCGGCTGTTAATCGGGCAGGCTCGCCGCGGTCGTGCTGTCAGGATCCGTGAGAACAGTCTTAAGATTACCGGCCCGATGGTAATGGGCCGCCAATTATTGATGTCCTCGATCTTTTTCGGATCCGCGGATTTAGGTATTAAGATTGTTCTACATTCTTTGACCCCATCTGGGATCCTTCCAGCCAGCAGCCATAGGTTGAACAATTGAGCCAAGTGGCTCCCCTGAGGGTCCTTTTTAATAACATCCCTCAGGGAGAGGCCGTCTGGTCCGGGAGCGGAGTTCTTATTCATTTCCGCGATGTTTTTCATGACCTCTTTTGGGGAGATCATCTTATTGAATGCAGAATTTTCCGCCACACCAGCACTCCGGAAGACGCTCAAGCCAGCAAACGGTGATCTCTCTTCCCACTTCCTCCGAAACGCGTCATATAGCTCGCTCATTGGAAGGGGGCACTTCAGTGCCTCGACGTTATCCAAAATGATACCAGCGAGCTTCTTGCGATCTATCTCAAAGAGCCGCTGGTATCGGAGATACAACCCTCTTCTCACCGCCCTGTTCTTCATCCACCTTCTCTCCTCCCTCGCAGGTGCAGGTTTTGCTTGGTGCTTCCTTCATTGTTTCAGTTTTGCTACGGCAATCTGCCCCGCCAGCTGTGACAACCACTCTACTGCTGATGCTTCGATGACTCTCCGGGCGTCCTCGCCATCCTCCAAGATCCTCCTACGTGCGATCATATTGCTTGCCGGCAGGGACCCTGCTCGTACCTTCTCTGCCATGACCTTCCTATATTCCGTTCTTATCATTTCCTTCCTTTCCTTCTCCACCGGGGATTCCCCACCGCGCTCCATCGCAGCTCTTCTTGGCGTTGCCGCTGTCTTGGCAGCCGCTGCAGGCTGTCTTCTTTTATCACTGATCTGCTTTGCCGTTTTCGTGGGCAAATGCTCCCCGATCAGTTTATTGATGAAGCGCTCGTTCTTAAACCTTTCTTCCAACTCCAGCAGCAGAGCCGTCTCTTCCTCCGTCCAGCAGCTTCTGTGCATTCCTCGCAGGCTCTTTCCCTTCGGTCGAGCTGCTTCAGTCCTCTCCAGATTCCTAACTTGTGGGTGCATAAGCCGCTTATGCTGAGACATGCCGCTCTTGGTCTTAAATTGCCGGTCACATTCCCCACAGCGCCACATTCCAGGTTCCTCCGGGGCTTCCTCCTGACTGTGGATTTCTGGGGCTCCCTGGCACTTCGGAAAGCGGCAGGCAATACTATGATGTTTCACATTTGTCCTGCCACAACGGGAGCACTGAAAGAGGATTCGTTGCCGGCCATGGGCCCTCCTGAGATGATCAACTAGAGCCGCGACTTTCCCCATCCTGGTGCCACAGCAAGGACATGCTGGATGTTGATCGGGGATCTTCACGACTGGTGTTCCCACATCAGTCGTTCCCCCCACAGCACCAAGGATGGGACTCACTACCTCAATTGATAAAATTGCGGGGCCGGAGGGAGATCCTGGTTCCACGTCTACCACATCCTCCTCTGGTGCTTCTACAGCTCCAGTCATCGGAGGTGATCCAACGGGTTCCAAGACCTCATAAACCTCCGGCAGATCTTTGATGCAATCCCAGGGCGGATCGGGACAAGTCCCTTCCCACTTAGTAACTATGGCCCCATTATTGAACCATGGAACATTCCATGGAACCTTTTCCGAGTTGGGCTTGGTAGGCGGCCCGTCCGCCCGAGTCCAATTTGGTGAAGCGTCATCTGGGGACTAGATCCCATGTCCCAACTATCCTGGCTCAACCACAAGGGAGCCGGGCAAGAGCAAAATTCAACGGTACAGAAGACAGAGCAAGCCCCATGTCGTCTGTGTGAAGAATTTTACTGTTGCCTTCCGAAGAAGGACTTTGTATACACAAAGTCACAACATATATATATATATATATATATATATGCCAATTAAAAAAAATTTAAACATCCTTACCTTTACTCGTAAAGATGTGAAGGATATCCACAGAGGACAGGAGCGCCCTTTGTGAAAAGAGCCTCGCTGTCCTCTTCAGGCGGCTGGTGGAGAGTCCAAGGTCGGCGAGGAAACTCTCGTTGCCTTTATACCACTTCCCTCTAGCGCCAGTCGGGAATCCCAGAAACTCCACCTCTTCCACATTCGTCATCTCCTTCACTTGTTCTTCCAGATGTTGATACTTCCGGACCTTCTCTGCCGCAGCGTCACCTAGAGATGACAAACCACTTTCGTAGCGAATGGTTACATCCACTACTTTCGCCCGATTCTCCTTAACTACAACCAAATCCGGCTTAAAGAGTTCATTGTTGTTATCCCTGAGGTTCGGTTCCATATATACTAACCACCCCAGTCTCTTGGCCTCTTCAGCCAGCATTCCACATAAGATGCTATGCCTACAAATTCGAGCTTCCTGAACTGCCGGGCAGTATCCAATAATATGAGAAGAAGTTTCCCACTCCGCAGGACAATGCCTGCACCCCTTCGGAACCCCTTCTCCCAGCCCCTGCGCCAAATACTCCCTAGTGGGATAGACATTGGCCCGCAGCTGTATTGCTGTTAATAACTTCCTGTGGGGAATACCCCGGTAATGAACGAGCCAATCATTACTGATGTTATCATTCTCAAAGTTCTTTATACCGCGGCCTTGTGATCTTAGATTGGCCCAATTTTCTACTTCTCTTTTCCTCCACTTGCTAGGAACCGGATAGATGATCCTGGGTGATGACGTTTCCCATTCGGATGAAGCCTCGCCGCCTCCCAGTACAACTGGGATTGCCATCGGGAGTTCTTCTCCGATGGATGGAATCTTATTGGCCCTTCCTCCAGCGGCGATCCAGACCTTGTTATATTCCCTCTGGATCCCCTCTTTGAGAACAATAGTCCTCGTGATGTTATCGGAGGACTGGGCAACTCGGTGCAACCGGTGAGCCTGTGTATTTGGAATCTGGCTCACCAGCCGCGCAATTCCTAATCCGCCATCACTTGTGCTGGCATATAAGATGGCGTCACATGTACTGGGGGGTAAGTGAAGCCAGCTCTTCACTGCCGATCTAATGGCAAGGTCCAGGGCCTGGAGGTAGGAGGCATTCACACCAGCATGATCTGCTGCATACAGCACCCATGGGACTGCATACCTCTTCAAGATTTCTACCTTCTGCAGTGGCTTTAATGGGGCTGCCCCGATGTTCTTCACCCAGGTGTCAAGCTTTTCTTTCAGCTCCGGCTTCGAGAGTCCGACCCAAGGGTCTACTCCCAGGCCCAAATATTTCTCGGAGCTACCAGGCTCAATTAGATGGAGTTGAGCCCCTTCAATTTCCCACGGGTCACAGTTGTTGACAGTGTAAGAGTCTTTCGTGGGCCTTATCAAAAACCCATGGCATTTTCCAGCTTGCACCTTCAGCCCTGTAGCGTGACAAAACTCTTCCACCACCTGCAAACTCTTCTGCATGCCCTCCCACGAGTCACCCAGCAGGACCAGATCATCTGCGAACACCAATGATGATACCAAGCTGTTACCATATTTGAATCCTTCCTTGATCTCTTCCAACTTACATAGCATTGGATCTACTGCTAGGTTGAACAACAATGGGGACATTGGATCTCCCTGCTTCACCCCGGTGAGGATCTTAACCTTCTCCGAGCAGGTCTCCCCAACCTCAAGCCTCGTCGCACAGTTGTTATATGAATCGGCGATGATGTCAATTATATGATCATCAACGCCCTTCTGTCGGAGGACCTCGAGGACGTGACGATGACTGAACGAATCAAAGGCTTTTGCCAGGTCCACGAAGACGACCGCCAGCGTCTTATGATCTCTCTTCGCGTGCCGTATAAGCACTTGCAGGAGCTTCAGGTTCTCCGCACAGCCTGGGGCTGAGAGAAACCCTCGTTGGCGGCTGTTAATCGGGCAGGCTCGCCGCGGTCGTGCTGTCAGGATCCGTGAGAACAGTCTTAAGATTACCGACCCGATGGTAATGGGCCGCCAATTATTAATGTCCTCGATCTTTTTCGGATCCGCGGATTTAGGTATTAAGATTGTTCTACATTCTTTGACCCCATCTGGGATCCTTCCAGCCAGCAGCCATAGGTTGAACAATTGAGCCAAGTGGCTCCCCTGAGGGTCCTTTTTAATAACATCCCTCAGGGAGAGGCCGTCTGGTCCGGGAGCGGAGTTCTTATTCATTTCCGCGATGTTTTTCATGACCTCTTTTGGGGAGATCATCTTATTGAATGCAGAATTTTCCGCCACACCAGCACTCCGGAAGACGCTCAAGCCAGCAAACGGTGATCTCTCTTCCCACTTCCTCCGAAACGCGTCATATAGCTCGCTCATTGGAAGGGGGCACTTCAGTGCCTCGACGTTATCCAAAATGATACCAGCGAGCTTCTTGCGATCTATCTCAAAGAGCCGCTGGTATCGGAGATACAACCCTCTTCTCACCGCCCTGTTCTTCATCCACCTTCTCTCCTCCCTCGCAGGTGCAGGTTTTGCTTGGTGCTTCCTTCATTGTTTCAGTTTTGCTACGGCAATCTGCCCCGCCAGCTGTGACAACCACTCTACTGCTGATGCTTCGATGACTCTCCGGGCGTCCTCGCCATCCTCCAAGATCCTCCTACGTGCGATCATATTGCTTGCCGGCAGGGACCCTGCTCGTACCTTCTCTGCCATGACCTTCCTATATTCCGTTCTTATCATTTCCTTCCTTTCCTTCTCCACCGGGGATTCCCCACCGCGCTCCATCGCAGCTCTTCTTGGCGTTGCCGCTGTCTTGGCAGCCGCTGCAGGCTGTCTTCTTTTATCACTGATCTGCTTTGCCGTTTTCGTGGGCAAATGCTCCCCGATCAGTTTATTGATGAAGCGCTCGTTCTTAAACCTTTCTTCCAACTCCAGCAGCAGAGCCGTCTCTTCCTCCGTCCAGCAGCTTCTGTGCATTCCTCGCAGGCTCTTTCCCTTCGGTCGAGCTGCTTCAGTCCTCTCCAGATTCCTAACTTGTGGGTGCATAAGTCGCTTATGCTGAGACATGCCGCTCTTGGTCTTAAATTGCCGGTCACATTCCCCACAGCGCCACATTCCAGGTTCCTCCGGGGCTTCCTCCTGACTGTGGATTTCTGGGGCTCCCTGGCACTTCGGAAAGCGGCAGGCAATACTATGATGTTTCACATTTGTCCTGCCACAACGGGAGCACTGAAAGAGGATTCGTTGCCGGCCATGGGCCCTCCTGAGATGATCAACTAGAGCCGCGACTTTCCCCATCCTGGTGCCACAGCAAGGACATGCTGGATGTTGATCGGGGATCTTCACGACTGGTGTTCCCACATCAGTCGTTCCCCCCACAGCACCAAGGATGGGACTCACTACCTCAATTGATAAAATTGCGGGGCCGGAGGGAGATCCTGCTTCCACGTCTACCACATCCTCCTCTGGTGCTTCTACAGCTCCAGTCATCGGAGGTGATCCAACGGGTTCCAAGACCTCATAAACCTCCGGCAGATCTTTGATGCAATCCCAGGGCGGATCGGGACAAGTCCCTTCCCACTTAGTAACTATGGCCCCATTATTGAACCATGGAACATTCCATGGAACCTTTTCCGAGTTGGGCTTGGTAGGCGGCCCGTCCGCCCGAGTCCAATTTGGTGAAGCGTCATCTGGGGACTAGATCCCATGTCCCAACTATCCTGGCTCAACCACAAGGGAGCCGGGCAAGAGCAAAATTCAACGGTACAGAAGACAGAGCAAGCCCCATGTCGTCTGTGTGAAGAATTTTACTGTTGCCTTCCGAAGAAGGACTTTGTATACACAAAGTCACAACATATATATATATATATATATATATATGCCAATTAAAAAAAATTTAAACATCCTTACCTTTACTCGTAAAGATGTGAAGGATATCCACAGAGGACAGGAGCGCCCTTTGTGAAAAGAGCCTCGCTGTCCTCTTCAGGCGGCTGGTGGAGAGTCCAAGGTCGGCGAGGAAACTCTCGTTGCCTTTATACCACTTCCCTCTAGCGCCAGTCGGGAATCCCAGAAACTCCACCTCTTCCACATTCGTCATCTCCTTCACTTGTTCTTCCAGATGTTGATACTTCCGGACCTTCTCTGCCGCAGCGTCACCTAGAGATGACAAACCACTTTCGTAGCGAATGGTTACATCCACTACTTTCGCCCGATTCTCCTTAACTACAACCAAATCCGGCTTAAAGAGTTCATTGTTGTTATCCCTGAGGTTCGGTTCCATATATACTAACCACCCCAGTCTCTTGGCCTCTTCAGCCAGCATTCCACATAAGATGCTATGCCTACAAATTCGAGCTTCCTGAACTGCCGGGCAGTATCCAATAATATGAGAAGAAGTTTCCCACTCTGCAGGACAATGCCTGCACCCCTTCGGAACCCCTTCTCCCAGCCCCTGCGCCAAATACTCCCTAGTGGGATAGACATTGGCCCGCAGCTGTATTGCTGTTAATAACTTCCTGTGGGGAATACCCCGGTAATGAACGAGCCAATCATTACTGATGTTATCATTCTCAAAGTTCTTTATACCGCGGCCTTGTGATCTTAGATTGGCCCAATTTTCTACTTCTCTTTTCCTCCACTTGCTAGGAACCGGATAGATGATCCTGGGTGATGACGTTTCCCATTCGGATGAAGCCTCGCCGCCTCCCAGTACAACTGGGATTGCCATCGGGAGTTCTTCTCCGATGGATGGAATCTTATCGGCCCTTCCTCCAGCGGCGATCCAGACCTTGTTATATTCCCTCTGGATCCCCTCTTTGAGAACAATAGTCCTCGTGATGTTATCGGAGGACTGGGCAACTCGGTGCAACCGGCGAGCCTGTGTATTTGGAATCTGGCTCACCAGCCGCGCAATTCCTAATCCGCCATCACTTGTGCTGGCATATAAGATGGCGTCACATGTACTGGGGGGTAAGTGAAGCCAGCTCTTCACTGCCGATCTAATGGCAAGGTCCAGGGCCTGGAGGTAGGAGGCATTCACACCAGCATGATCTGCTGCATACAGCACCCATGGGACTGCATACCTCTTCAAGATTTCTACCTTCTGCAGTGGCTTTAATGGGGCTGCCCCGATGTTCTTCACCCAGGTGTCAAGCTTTTCTTTCAGCTCCGGCTTCGAGAGTCCGACCCAAGGGTCTACTCCCAGGCCCAAATATTTCTCGGAGCTACCAGGCTCAATTAGATGGAGTTGAGCCCCTTCAATTTCCCACGGGTCACAGTTGTTGACAGTGTAAGAGTCTTTCGTGGGCCTTATCAAAAACCCATGGCATTTTCCAGCTTGCACCTTCAGCCCTGTAGCGTGACAAAACTCTTCCACCACCTGCAAACTCTTCTGCATGCCCTCCCACGAGTCACCCAGCAGGACCAGATCATCTGCGAACACCAATGATGATACCAAGCTGTTACCATATTTGAATCCTTCCTTGATCTCTTCCAACTTACATAGCATTGGATCTACTGCTAGGTGAACAACAATGGGGACATTGGATCTCCCTGCTTCACCCCGGTGAGGATCTTAACCTTCTCCGAGCAGGTCTCCCCAACCTCAAGCCTCGTCGCACAGTTGTTATATGAATCGGCGATGATGTCAATTATATGATCATCAACGCCCTTCTGTCGGAGGACCTCGAGGACGTGACGATGACTGAACGAATCAAAGGCTTTTGCCAGGTCCACGAAGACGACCGCCAGCGTCTTATGATCTCTCTTCGCGTGCCGTATAAGCACTTGCAGGAGCTTCAGGTTCTCCGCACAGCCTGGGGCTGAGAGAAACCCTCGTTGGCGGCTGTTAATCAGGCAGGCTCGCCGCGGTCGTGCTGTCAGGATCCGTGAGAACAGTCTTAAGATTACCGACCCGATGGTAATGGGCCGCCAATTATTAATGTCCTCGATCTTTTTCGGATCCGCGGATTTAGGTATTAAGATTGTTCTACATTCTTTGACCCCATCTGGGATCCTTCCAGCCAGCAGCCATAGGTTGAACAATTGAGCCAAGTGGCTCCCCTGAGGGTCCTTTTTAATAACATCCCTCAGGGAGAGGCCGTCTGGTCCGGGAGCGGAGTTCTTATTCATTTCCGCGATGTTTTTCATGACCTCTTTTGGGGAGATCATCTTATTGAATGCAGAATTTTCCGCCACACCAGCACTCCGGAAGACGCTCAAGCCAGCAAACGGTGATCTCTCTTCCCACTTCCTCCGAAACGCGTCATATAGCTCGCTCATTGGAAGGGGGCACTTCAGTGCCTCGACGTTATCCAAAATGATACCAGCGAGCTTCTTGCGATCTATCTCAAAGAGCCGCTGGTATCGGAGATACAACCCTCTTCTCACCGCCCTGTTCTTCATCCACCTTCTCTCCTCCCTCGCAGGTGCAGGTTTTGCTTGGTGCTTCCTTCATTGTTTCAGTTTTGCTACGGCAATCTGCCCCGCCAGCTGTGACAACCACTCTACTGCTGATGCTTCGATGACTCTCCGGGCGTCCTCGCCATCCTCCAAGATCCTCCTACGTGCGATCATATTGCTTGCCGGCAGGGACCCTGCTCGTACCTTCTCTGCCATGACCTTCCTATATTCCGTTCTTATCATTTCCTTCCTTTCCTTCTCCACCGGGGATTCCCCACCGCGCTCCATCGCAGCTCTTCTTGGCGTTGCCGCTGTCTTGGCAGCCGCTGCAGGCTGTCTTCTTTTATCACTGATCTGCTTTGCCGTTTTCGTGGGCAAATGCTCCCCGATCAGTTTATTGATGAAGCGCTCGTTCTTAAACCTTTCTTCCAACTCCAGCAGCAGAGCCGTCTCTTCCTCCGTCCAGCAGCTTCTGTGCATTCCTCGCAGGCTCTTTCCCTTCGGTCGAGCTGCTTCAGTCCTCTCCAGATTCCTAACTTGTGGGTGCATAAGTCGCTTATGCTGAGACATGCCGCTCTTGGTCTTAAATTGCCGGTCACATTCCCCACAGCGCCACATTCCAGGTTCCTCCGGGGCTTCCTCCTGACTGTGGATTTCTGGGGCTCCCTGGCACTTCGGAAAGCGGCAGGCAATACTATGATGTTTCACATTTGTCCTGCCACAACGGGAGCACTGAAAGAGGATTCGTTGCCGGCCATGGGCCCTCCTGAGATGATCAACTAGAGCCGCGACTTTCCCCATCCTGGTGCCACAGCAAGGACATGCTGGATGTTGATCGGGGATCTTCACGACTGGTGTTCCCACATCAGTCGTTCCCCCCACAGCACCAAGGATGGGACTCACTACCTCAATTGATAAAATTGCGGGGCCGGAGGGAGATCCTGCTTCCACGTCTACCACATCCTCCTCTGGTGCTTCTACAGCTCCAGTCATCGGAGGTGATCCAACGGGTTCCAAGACCTCATAAACCTCCGGCAGATCTTTGATGCAATCCCAGGGCGGATCGGGACAAGTCCCTTCCCACTTAGTAACTATGGCCCCATTATTGAACCATGGAACATTCCATGGAACCTTTTCCGAGTTGGGCTTGGTAGGCGGCCCGTCCGCCCGAGTCCAATTCGGTGAAGCGTCGTCTGGGGACTAGATCCCATGTCCCAACTATCCTGGCTCAACCACAAGGGAGCCGGGCAAGAGCAAAATTCAACGGTACAGAAGACAGAGCAAGCCCCATGTCGTCTGTGTGAAGAATTTTACTGTTGCCTTCCGAAGAAGGACTTTGTATACACAAAGTCACAACACATATATATATATATATATGCCAATTAAAAAAAATTTAAACATCCTTACCTTTACTCGTAAAGATGTGAAGGATATCCACAGAGGACAGGAGCGCCCTTTGTGAAAAGAGCCTCGCTGTCCTCTTCAGGCGGCTGGTGGAGAGTCCAAGGTCGGCGAGGAAACTCTCGTTGCCTTTATACCACTTCCCTCTAGCGCCAGTCGGGAATCCCAGAAACTCCACCTCTTCCACATTCGTCATCTCCTTCACTTGTTCTTCCAGATGTTGATACTTCCGGACCTTCTCTGCCGCAGCGTCACCTAGAGATGACAAACCACTTTCGTAGCGAATGGTTACATCCACTACTTTCGCCCGATTCTCCTTAACTACAACCAAATCCGGCTTAAAGAGTTCATTGTTGTTATCCCTGAGGTTCGGTTCCATATATACTAACCACCCCAGTCTCTTGGCCTCTTCAGCCAGCATTCCACATAAGATGCTATGCCTACAAATTCGAGCTTCCTGAACTGCCGGGCAGTATCCAATAATATGAGAAGAAGTTTCCCACTCCGCAGGACAATGCCTGCACCCCTTCGGAACCCCTTCTCCCAGCCCCTGCGCCAAATACTCCCTAGTGGGATAGACATTGGCCCGCAGCTGTATTGCTGTTAATAACTTCCTGTGGGGAATACCCCGGTAATGAACGAGCCAATCATTACTGATGTTATCATTCTCAAAGTTCTTTATACCGCGGCCTTGTGATCTTAGATTGGCCCAATTTTCTAATTCTCTTTTCCTCCACTTGCTAGGAACCGGATAGATGATCCTGGGTGATGACGTTTCCCATTCGGATGAAGCCTCGCCGCCTCCCAGTACAACTGGGATTGCCATCGGGAGTTCTTCTCCGATGGATGGAATCTTATTGGCCCTTCCTCCAGCGGCGATCCAGACCTTGTTATATTCCCTCTGGATCCCCTCTTTGAGAACAATAGTCCTCGTGATGTTATCGGAGGACTGGGCAACTCGGTGCAACCGGCGAGCCTGTATATTTGGAATCTGGCTCGCCAGCCGCGCAATTCCTAAGCCACCATCACTTGTGCTGGCATATAAGATGGCGTCACATGTGCTGGGAAGTAAGTGAAGCCAGCTCTTCACTGCCGATCTAATGGCAAGGTCCAGGGCCTGGAGGTAGGAGGCGTTTACTGCCGCATGATCTGCTGCATACAGCACCCGTGGGACTGCATACCTCTTCAAGATTTCTGCCTTCTGCAGTGGCTTTAATGGGGCTGCCCCGATGCTCTTCACCCAGGTGTCAAGCTTTTCTTTCAGCTCCGGCTTCGAGAGTCCGACCCAAGGGTCTACTCCCAGGCCCAAATATTTCTCGGAGCTACCGGGCTCAATTAGATGGAGTTGAGCCCCTTCAATTTCCCACGGGTCACAGTTGTTGACAGTATAAGAGTCTTTCGTGGGCCTTATCAAAAACCCATGGCATTTTCCAGCTTGCACCTTCAGCCCTGTAGCGTGACAAAACTCTTCCACCACCTGCAAACTCTTCTGCATGCCCTCCCACGAGTCACCCAGCAGGACCAGATCATCTGCGAACACCAATGATGATACCAAGCTGTCACCATATTTGAATCCTTCCTTGATCTCTTCCAACTTACATAGCAGTGGATCTACTGCTAGGTTGAACAACAATGGGGACATTGGATCTCCCTGCTTCACCCCGGTGAGGATCTTAACCTTCTCCGAGCAGGTCTCCCCAACCTCAAGCCTCGTCGCACAGTTGTTATATGAATCGGCGATGATGTCAATTATATGATCATCAACGCCCTTCTGTCAGAGGACCTCGAGGACGTGACGATGACTGACCGAATCAAAGGCTTTTGCCAGGTCCACGAAGACGACCGCCAGCGTCTTATGATCTCTCTTCGCGTGCCGTATAAGCACTTGCAGGAGCTTCAGGTTCTCCGCACAGCCTGGGGCTGAGATAAACCCTCGTTGGCGGCTGTTAATCGGGCAGGCTCGCCGCGGTCGTGCTGTCAGGATCCGTGAGAACAGTCTTAAGATTACCGGCCCGATGGTAATGGGCCGCCAATTATTGATGTCCTCGATCTTTTTCGGATCCGCGGATTTAGGTATTAAGATTGTTC
Source organism: Apteryx mantelli (assembly GCF_036417845.1). Classification (NCBI taxonomy): domain Eukaryota; kingdom Metazoa; phylum Chordata; class Aves; order Apterygiformes; family Apterygidae; genus Apteryx; species Apteryx mantelli. Next base: position 919,152 of record NW_027118792.1, on the reverse strand, counting down.
TACATTCTTTGACCCCATCTGGGATCCTTCCAGCCAGCAGCCATAGGTTGAACAATTGAGCCAAGTGGCTCCCCTGAGGGTCCTTTTTAATAACATCCCTCAGGGAGAGGCCGTCTGGTCCGGGAGCGGAGTTCTTATTCATTTCCGCGATGTTTTTCATGACCTCTTTTGGGGAGATCATCTTATTGAATGCAGAATTTTCCGCCACACCAGCACTCCGGAAGACGCTCAAGCCAGCAAACGGTGATCTCTCTTCCCACTTCCTCCGAAACGCGTCATATAGCTCGCTCATTGGAAGGGGGCACTTCAGTGCCTCGACGTTATCCAAAATGATACCAGCGAGCTTCTTGCGATCTATCTCAAAGAGCCGCTGGTATCGGAGATACAACCCTCTTCTCACCGCCCTGTTCTTCATCCACCTTCTCTCCTCCCTCGCAGGTGCAGGTTTTGCTTGGTGCTTCCTTCATTGTTTCAGTTTTGCTACGGCAATCTGCCCCGCCAGCTGTGACAACCACTCTACTGCTGATGCTTCGATGACTCTCCGGGTGTCCTCGCCATCCTCCAAGATCCTCCTACGTGCGATCATATTGCTTGCCGGCAGGGACCCTGCTCGTACCTTCTCTGCCATGACCTTCCTATATTCCGTTCTTATCATTTCCTTCCTTTCCTTCTCCACCGGGGATTCCCCACCGCGCTCCATCGCAGCTCTTCTTGGCGTTGCCGCTGTCTTGGCAGCCGCTGCAGGCTGTCTTCTTTTATCACTGATCTGCTTTGCCGTTTTCGTGGGCAAATGCTCCCCGATCAGTTTATTGATGAAGCGCTCGTTCTTAAACCTTTCTTCCAACTCCAGCAGCAGAGCCGTCTCTTCCTCCGTCCAGCAGCTTCTGTGCATTCCTCGCAGGCTCTTTCCCTTCGGTCGAGCTGCTTCAGTCCTCTCCAGATTCCTAACTTGTGTGTGCATAAGCCGCTTATGCTGAGACATGCCGCTCTTGGTCTTAAATTGCCGGTCACATTCCCCACAGCGCCACATTCCAGGTTCCTCCGGGGCTTCCTCCTGACTGTGGATTTCTGGGGCTCCCTGGCACTTCGGAAAGCGGCAGGCAATACTATGATGTTTCACATTTGTCCTGCCACAACGGGAGCACTGAAAGAGGATTCGTTGCCGGCCATGGGCCCTCCTGAGATGATCAACTAGAGCCGCGACTTTCCCCATCCTGGTGCCACAGCAAGGACATGCTGGATGTTGATCGGGGATCTTCACGACTGGTGTTCCCACATCAGTCGTTCCCCCCACAGCACCAAGGATGGGACTCACTGCCTCAGGAATTATAATTGCAGGGCCAAAGGGAGATCCTGGTTCCACATCTACCACATCCTCCTCTGGTGCTTCTGCAGCTTTAGTCATCGGAGGTGATCCAATGGGTTCCAAGACCTCATAAACCACCAGCAGATATTTAATGCAATCCCAAGTCGGGTCGGGACAAGTCCCTTCCCAACCGGCCATGTCCGAATTATAAAATGTCAAATTTTGGGAAAGGTGGACCACCCCCTCAGATGTTACTCTCAAAGGGCAAGCCCTTACGATTTCTGGGAGAAATTCTCCCGTCTGGGTGGCCACCGAGACAAAGTTGACAACCCATGATCTTACCAGGCTGTGCAACATGACTGCGGGGGTTCGGGATATAGCCAGATGAACCAGCCCCCAAGTTCACCTGATATGCCTTATGTTAGCCCTCAGGCCAAGGGCTTTGGACTCACGGCTACTTTACTAGTCTGCGGTCAAATAAATTTAGGGTCACCTAGAATTACTATCAAGTGGTCGGTGAAGCCAGTTGATAGGGAGGAAGTAACTATAGCACCGAATAAACACTGGGGCAGAGGCCAACTCGGTTACCCACGAATGGGCATCCAGCGGGACCACGTGGAGGTGTGACCTCTGCAGCTAAGCCCAGTTAGTAACTATGGCCCCGTCTTAAGAGAGTCATAGTTACTCTCGCCATTTACCTGCGCTTCATTGAATGTCTTCCCTTTGACCTTCAGAGCATTGGGCAGAAATAACATCGCGTCAACACCTGCCGCGGACCTTCATGATGCTTTGTTTTAATTGAACAGTCGGATTCCCTTGCTCTGCACCCATTCTAAGTCGACTGCTAGGAGCCGGCTGAGGTGGGGCGCCAGCCCGGGGACCCCAGCTCCCCTCCTTGTCGCTGGCACCCGTGCATGCAGGCCAGAGCACCCCCAGCCCCTGCGGATGGGTGGAGGTGGGGGACGGCGGCAGCTGCTGGGTCTCGGGGAGGCATCCTTAACCCGGCATTCAGTTCATCCCACAGCGCCAGTTGTGCTTACCAAAAGGGGTCCACTAAGCACTCGCATTCCATGACCCGGCTCCATGCTAGCAAGACAGGCAACTTACCCGTTGAAAGTTTGAAAATAGGTTGAGATCATTTTGGCCCCAAGAACTCTAATTATTCGCTTTAGTAGGTAAAATGTCACCCGTGATTGCCAGCTCTCCTGAGGGAAACTGCGGAGGGAACCAGCTACTAGATGGTTCAATTAGTCTTTCGCCCCTCTGCCCAGGTTGGACGACTGATTTGCACATCAGGACCACTACGGACCTCCACCAGCGTTTCCTCTGGCTTTGTTCTGCCCAGGCATAGTTCACCATCTTTCAGGTCCTAGCACGGACATTCATGCTCCACCTCCCTGATGGAACAGGTGAGACAGGCTGGTGGTGCGCCCTTGGCTCTGCGGCACCAAGTAGGCTCTCTACACAGCACCAAGTATGGGACTCAGTACACTGGGAGAAGAAATTGTGGGCCCAGAGGGAGATCTCGGTCCCTTGTCTACCACATTCCCATCTTGTCGGATGGACAAGATGCCCTGCAGGCATAACATCTTGTGAGGGATGCTGGCTGAAGAGGCCAAAAGACTGGGGTGGGTGGTATATATCGAACCAAACCTCAGGGATAACAACGACAAACACTCCCAACCAGACTTGGTTGTGGTTAAAGGGCTCTGGGCGAAAGCAGTGGACGTGACTGTTCGCTATGAAAGTGGGTTGTCATCTGTAGGTGATGCAGCGGCAGAGAAAGTCTGAAAGTAGCAACATCTGGAGGGACAAGTGAAGGAAATGACAAAAGCTGGAGAGGTGGAGTTCTTGGGGTTCCCGACTGGCGCCCAAGGGAAGTGGTACAAAGGCAACGAGAGCTTCCTCGCCGACCTTGGACTCTCCAGTAGCCGCTTAAAGAGGACAGCAAGACCCTTCTCACAAAGGGCTCTCCTGTCCTCGTTGACATTCTCCACATCTTCACAAGTAAAGGTAAGGGTGTTTGAAATTTGTAATTGTCTTGAATATACTGTGACTTTGTTAACGCAAAGTCCTTCTTCAGAAGGCAACAGTAAAATTCTTCACGCAGACGACATGGGCTTGCTCAGTCTTCTGTACTGCTGAATTTGGCTTTTGCCCGGCTCCCTTGTGGTCAAGCCTGGATAGTTGGGACATGGAATCTGGTCCCCAGATGAGGCTTACTAAATTTGACTTGGGTGGACGGGCTGCCTACCAAGGCCAACCCGTAAAAGGTGCCACGGAATATTCCACGGTTCAATAATTAGCCAAACACCTTGTCATCTCATTAGTGACGTGCATGACTGCATGAACGAGATTCCCCCTGTCGCTACCTACTATCCAGCAAAACCACAGGCAAGGGACTGGGCTTGTCGGAATCAGCGGGAAAGGAAGAGCCTGTTGAGCTTGACTCTAGTCTGGCGCTGTGAAGAGACATGAGAGGTGCAGAATAAGTGGGAGGCCCTGTGCACGCATGACCCATGCCGCAGCCCGGCCGCCGGTGAAATACCACTACTCTGATCGTTTTTTCACTTCCCCAGTGAGGCAGGGGGGACAAGCCCCAAGGGGCTCTCGCTTCTGGTCCCAAGTGCTTGGCACACGGAAGACCAGTGCTAACAGCAGTCCCTAGGGGGTAGACATCTGCGTGCCCCAGGGCAGGCAGCCATCCTCTTCCCACAGGCTAGAGGAGGCTGTGCCAGGATGATGCTGTGCCAGCAGAATGGGGTGCCAAGAGCAGGTCATTTTCTGTGGCACAGCAAATGCCGCCAATTTGGCAGGAGAAAATGTTTTGCTGCTGCAAGAAGCTGTGGCAGTGAGGGAGTGTCTCCAAGGGAAAAGCGCAGGGGGTTCACAGGCAAGGGGTGTGTCCAAATGTTGGTTGTCCTCCTGGGGAGGGAGGGAGGCCCTTCATGCCTCAAGAGCAGGGGAAGTTGCAGGGCTTGGTGAGCACCACTGCCCATTTCTCTGCTCCCTTGAGAAGGTGCTGTCACTCCTCAAAGGCAGCTTTGATTGCCAGGACCTCCTTGTCCCCAGAATCCTCCTTGCCCTGAGCGGGAGGGAGTTGCTGAGAGAAGGCCCAAGGGTGAAGCTGCTGCTTCAGGGTAACCCTGTGGGAGATGGAGGCCTCGCTGGCTCTGTCTGAGGCAGCTGCTTCTCCAATAAAAGGCCAGCCGGGGTCTGGATGCACTAGCAATGGGGCTCCTGTCAATGCCCATTTCAGTTGCACAGAAGGTGCTTGTGCACCTTCTGGTGTCCACCAAAAGGAAGTTGTCTGTCAGAGGAGAGCTGTTCTGGGAGCCGCCGGAGGAACATGCTGCTTGCAGAACTGCCCATGGAAGGGAACAAATGCAAGAAGCACCTGCCTCCCTTGCACAGTAGTTGCCAGCTGAGGAGGGCATGGGGCAGTTATGGCAAAAGGCAGTCATCAAGCAATTCCTTCAGCACATCATTGACGACATGCTGGGAAGTAGCTGGCACACAGCGGAGGCTAACGGCATCCCCAGGCACTCTTGGTGGCCCTGTGTGGTGCAGAAGACCCTTCTGCATTTGTCCTGCTTCTGGATTTGGAGCAAAGCCTTTTCCTTCTTGCAGGTCCAGCTTTCTGCACTAGCAAGTGCCCTGTAGGCATTGAGGGAGCTCTGTGAAGAGAGACAGGGGGTGCTAGTTCTTGACTCTCCTGTCCTTCAGCCCCCTGTAATCTACACAGGGACATCCTTCCTTCTCCACCACCCCCACCTATCAGAAGAAGAAAAAGAGAAGCAGAAAGAAGTACAGCCCCTGCTCTCCCTCCTGTGAGGGCAGGGTTAGAAGGACAGGTGAAGCTGTGCTCCAGATGGTTCTCCTCAAGGGCTGTTACCTCAGGGCATGAGGAGATATAGATGCACCCAAAGGGCACTTCTTTCCCTGGCATGAGTTCCATAGGACCATCATAGAGGCAACGGGGTGGTAGGGTTTCTGCAGCCACCTTTCAGAAACTATGCACAGAGTCAGGGTACTCACCTAGGAGCATTGCCAGGGAGGTGCAGCAGAGGTCTGGTGTTGACAGCTGGGGGAGCCAAGGGTCCCACTGCACTCTCAGGCATACCATGAGGTGCCTGTCCACAGAGAGAGGCAGGTCTGAGAGCTGCCTCAGGCTCTGGGGAGGACCCTGCCTGGCCATTCTTCCCACCCAGCTGCCACAGCCAGCTTCCTCAATTCAAGCAAATAGTCAGCAGCTGAGTGATTCCCCTGCCAAAGTTCCAGCCAGGCAAGCTCAGCCACAGCTGCACACTGACAAGGCACAAAGAGGTCCTCAGGGCCTGGAGAATAAGGTCCTTGTGCTCCATAGAGGGGGACACCCAGTCTGAGGCCATGCTGAAGAGCCAGGGCTCTGAGGAAGCAGGGGGCATTAGGGTCACCTAACTGCTGAGTGCCCATCTCTTTGCTCAGTGCTGATGAAAGGATTGAGGGAGCAAGGGATGTTCTGGGCCCAGGGGAAGCCAGCACAGCTTGGAGGCCTGTGAGGTACCTGTGCCTGCTGAGCAGAGGGTCCTGGAGGGCTCCAGAGTGCCTGGGGAAGGCACTCTGCAGGAGCAGTGTGAGGCCAAGCCCCAAAGCATCTGCAGGGCCAGACCTGCTGGTGCTCAGCTGAGGGCTTGAGGCTGCCTGAGCTAACCATTAGGGAGCAGCAGAAGCAGGGCTCTACCTAAGGCAAGGAAAGGCAAGGCAGGAGCCAAGAAGGGGCAGGGTAGGGGGAGGAACACACACAGCAACCACAACCCAGGCCAGAGAGTGAGCTCACCACCTGGGCCAAGTCTCACAGCAGCACAGACAGGTGAGCAGAAGCAGGGTGGTGCCAAGAGATCCTCTTGAGAGTCCAGGGCTCATCAGGCAAGGCAGCATGACAGGCCCCTTCCACAGTCCATCAGGGAGTCCAAGCAGCACTTGAGGAACAGAGCTGGAGCACACAGCCCTAAAGACACAGCTCAGGCAGAGCCTGAAAGCCCCAAGTTGAGTATTACTGGAGCCCCTGGGCAGAGGGAGCAGGTGAGGCTGGTCAGAGCAATGAAGGCTTCCACTGAAGGCCTCTTAGTGCCCTCAGGGCCTTGGCTGTCTGCAGCTAATCCCTGGTTTGGGGAAAAGGCCTCGTGGAATCAGCAAGGAAAGCAGAGCAAGCCTGTTGAGCCTGAGTCTAGTTTGGCACTGCAGAGAGATGGAGGAGGCAGAGAGGAAGCAGGAGGCCCTGTGGAAATGCAGCCCATGCTGTGGCCAGGGCACCAGTGAAATACCAGTATTGTGATTTTTTTTGTTTGTTTTTGTTTTTCCCCAATGGCCCAGTGAGGTTGGGGACAAGCCCCCAGGGGTTCTGCCTTCTGCTGCCAAGTTGCCAGTGTGTGTTGGGCATGATGTGCTCTGAGGACAGTGTCAGGTGGGCAGTTTGAATGGGGTGGTAGAGGTGTCAGCCAGTAACATGGATGTGCTAAGGCAAGGTGAGGGAGGCCAGAAGCTTGCTTGTTCTTGCTCTTCAGTACAACTGTGGACCGTAAAAGTGAGGTCTCGTGATCCTTGTGACTTTGGGAGTTTTAGGCAGGAGGTGTGCTGGTGGTCTGGGTGTCCTGACCCTGCATTCCTCCAAGGCCCATCAGCCTACTGCCACCACTATTGGTATTGACAGCGATAGGGTAAGGGGGAGGAGGAGGGCCTTCCTGACATGAGGGGTGGTGCAGCTCCTTTTTTTTTTTTTCTTTTTTCATTTTGTGCCCAGTTTTGGAGCAAGCTGAACCAGTGGCTTGTTCTTAGCAAGGACACTGGCTTTGTGCCACCCCCATGCCATCCTGGGAGATGGTGGCAGCAGCAGGTTGCTGGGTCTGGCTCTGACATGTCTTTGCCCATGGGGCAGGCTGCTGTGAGAAATGCTCTCTCCCTCACCTGGTGTCACTCTCCCACCATGGTCCCAGTGGTTCCCTGGCAGCCATTTCTGCTGGTGCTGGGTGGCCCTTGGGAAGGCAGTCATCTGGGCAGGGGGTGGATGTGGTGCCCCTCTGAGAGGGGGAGACCTGGTGTCCCTGCAAGGTGCATGTAGTGCTGTTCTCCAGCGTCACCCTCACCTGCAGCCAGGTGGCTGTTTCCCATTGTCCTGGTGGGTGGGCGGGAGCAGGGTCAATGCTGTCTCTGTGTCACACTGAACTGCACTATGCTGTGCCCTGGAGCTCCCAACCTCAGAGTTCTCATGTGCCGGGCTGGTGTGCCCGTTCCCTGTATGGCAGGGCAAGGAGGCGAGGGAAGGCATGGGCTCCCAGTTGCTGTTTTTTATTTTGCCTTCCCTTAAGTGACACCACCCGCCTCCCCCTGCCCCTGACCTTGGCAATAAGCAGGCCTCGCAGTGAGCTTGGTCTGTGGGGCATGTTGTGTGGCAGCAGGATGTGGGCTGGGGCTGGCAGGGGGTTGCAGGGCGCAGATGTCAGCTGAAACAGGTGATGCATGCAAAATCTGCTTCCCTGAGTGCCCAGAAAAAGCTTGCAAATCCTGGCAGGATGGCCGCACTGCGGGCACTGTGTGCCTGCGTAGTGCTGGGGGGAGATGCAGTGGGGGTGCCGGTCAGCCTGCAGTCAGGGATTCGTCCTCTGTCCACAGCAACATGCTGGCCACAAAATTTAGGAACAGCTAGGGCCAGGGAGAGAAGGGAACGCAAGCAAGCAAGCAGGTGACGATGAATGGGTGGTGGGGAGGCACATGGGGTGGTGGGATGGACAACATATTAAAAAAAAAAATCCAAATGGTGAGTGCAATAGCACAGATTCATAAACGAGCACTTTCTCTTGCTGTGGGGAAGTCCTTGAATAAAATATTAAGTCACATGCACAATCAGGCAGATGTAGCCAGTCTTTAACTGCTGCTCTTCTGCTTAAATTGAAATTATGGAGACAGGAGGATTTTATATCCGCATGGGCAGTGAGATGAAATGATAGGCAATTTTTTATCAGCATGGTTATAGAGAGAAATGTTTCTTGGGAATGCGTAGCCATTCAAGATAACAACTCCCTGCATTGGTCTCAGCAGCAGCCTTCTGACACTGAGCAGCTGAGGCTCAGGTTTCTCTTGCAGCTCTGCTTGGGACAATGCAGTGGAGGGGTTGACACCAAGAGCCAGATACTTTCCAGAGTTGCCCGGTTCAGGCATATTCACATCTGGACTAAACAGCACGCATGGCTTACAGCTGTTGGTCACACAAGACCCCTGAGCAGGTTTAGTAAAACACCCTGTGGTACTTGCCCTCCTGAGTCTTAAGCTGTGAGGGAGCAGCCAGGGCCAGCCACTGCCAAAGGGATGGGGAGCCAGTAGTGTAGGGGCATGACTCAGCTCACATGGCAGGGGCCTTGGCCATCCGGGGCCCAGGTGAGGCTGCTCAGGGCCATTCAGGCTTATTAGTGCCCTCAGGGCTCTGACATAAGTCCCATGAACCCACAGAGGATTTCTCCTAATGCAATGCTTTTCTGCATACCTTTGCAAGAATCACTCAGCAGAATCAAGGTGTCAGCAAAGTCAAATTTGGATTTTGTTACCACAGTGCCAGAAGTGATGCCTTCTTCCTTGAACTCAGGCTCTAGCTTGTCTGCAGAGTAGGTAGGGACAGCAGGAGTCTTGTTCATTCCTTCATGCATGCCACTAATTAGATGACCAGGCAGGTAGCTATTTCCTGAAGCAAGTTTGTGCCTATGGGCGCAGGAGCTCCATTGAAGCTCAGGCCTGGATCTTCAGGCCCTTTCTGAATGCTGTTGTAGGAGTATGTGTGTGCAGCTCCATCACAGCCACAGCTCTGCCTGGCCGTGCACTTTGCTGATGTGGCCCCTGGCCCGTGGCCTTTCTTTCCATCTTGACTTCAGACCTGCTTTGTCAATATGGACTTGCCTGACAGTTACTGGGTCTGATCCTTCCTTGACTTGCTGGCTAGGCCTCAGCTCTGCCTAGTCACCATGGACTTGCCTGATGACTTGGACTCTTGCTTGAACCTGGCTACCACCTCTGGGCCTGCCCGGCAAAACTTTCTTGGGTGCTGCTGGCCTGGGCCCTGGCTGGCTGGAGAGGCTCCTGTGCTGCCAGGCATGTTATGAACCTTGGTTCCCAGCTCCCAAGTCCTTAGGGAGTAACTGGCCCTCGCTGCTCCCTGACAGTTCCCTTGGGCCATCTCAAGCCCTGGACAGAGCACCATGGGGCCTGGCCTGCAGCTGTGCAGGGCCTAGCCTCTGCTTTTCCTCCTGTGTGGCTAGCCTTGCCAATGGCTCTGACGTCCCCACTGTGCTGACCCCCTGCTCAGCCTGAGGCACCTGAGCGATCCCCACCCCACGCGCAACCAGTGCTGTCCATCCCTTTGTGGCTCCCTGGAGGCAGCTTGGAGCCTTCCCTGCTGAGCCTGCCAGGCCCTGTGGGGCTCTGTGGGGCTGGCTCGGACCCTTTCCCCAAAGCCTGCCCAGCCGTGTGGGGCTCCCTGGAGCCAGCTTGGACCCTTTCCCCAGAGCCCATGTGGCTCTTGCGGGGCTCCCCAGGAATGCCTCAGACCTTTCCTCCCCAAGCCTGCCCAGTCTCTGGGGCACCTCGTAGGCAGCTGGAACCTGCCCAGGCTGCCACAAGTCTCTGACGCTGTGTGCCTTTCCCACTTCCCCATCCCTGTTTGTGGTCTGTGTGCCATGAAATATAACTACGCACAGCAATTCAATCCCTCTACAGCAAGCCCCTGAACCCAGATCTATGCAAGGTTGAGGACACGCATGGCTGGGAGGGGAGGCTTCTGTTAGGGCCCTGGGTGCATTAATTGGCCTTAATGCTGCTGCTATGCAGAGGGAACTTGACAGGCTGCAGAAATGGGCTGGTGGGCACCTCACTAGTTTCAGCCAAGGCAGCTGCAAATTCCTGCCTCAGGAATTTGGAATCCTTCCCTGGAGCAGGACTGGCTAGGGCCAAGTGCCTAGAATGCAGTTTTGCTAGGAAGGAGCTGGGCTTCCAGGTGGATAAGCAGTGGAAGAAGTGTCAAGTCCAGAATCCCATCAGGGAATGGAGGGATTTTCTGCTCCACCAGTCAGGAGCTATAAAAGATGTGGGAAGAGGCAGGGCTGGAGACAAGACTATGACATATGTCCAAGGTCCATCCAGGTTGGAGACACACAGCTGCAATGGAGGTGCCATTCTGGGAGCCTGGGATCTGGCAGAGATGGCTCAGCCCTGGAGGTCCCTCTGTGGAGCCTGTTCCCAAGGGAGAAATGGCCTCAGTTGTCCCTGGGGCGGGGGGTGGGGGGGTGATCCATGGGAGAGATCCCTCAGGAGAGGGCAGGGTTGGTCAATGGCTCTGGCAGAAGCTTCCTGCAGAGGGCATGAGTCGGTCCCACAGTGTTGGGGGCTATCATGGTGTGGGGCAGCCCTGGGGCAAACACTGCCAGCTGCCCTAGAAAGGCTGGCAGTGAGAGCAGCACCAGAAAGCCTTCCCCAACGAGCCTGTGTGCAATCAGCCATCTACCAGCCTTTGTCCTAATGTCGCTTGCCCTAAAGAGCTTCCCAGGACACATGGCACCTGGAGAGCTGGTTCCTGCTCTGTGCAGAAGAGTTGCCCTTTTGAAGTGGAGCAGCGAGGAGCATCATGGCTCCCACCTGCATCCAGGCCCTAAGTCAGCTGAGTCCCGCTGCTCTGAACACAGCCACACAGCCATGCTGTGCAGGCCCCACATGGGGCAGGGTTCATTCAAGGGTGGGAGAAACACCCCCTCGCCCTCGGGGCAGTCTCCACAGTTCCAAAAATGAGCCCATCAGGAGGATGGAGTTGGCCACGTACCAAATGTCCTCCCCACAGCACTAGGCTATACAGCCAGCACTGGCAATAGCTGATGCGAGAGGCTGGGTCTGTGCCAAAAGGCCTGGGGCAGTTTTCCTGGTGTGCTTGTGCAACAAGAACATAGAACGGCCTCCTCTCTTCTGGCCCTTCATGTGTTTTCACAAGGCCTGAGCCTGCCCCAGCAGCACACTGGTGTGTGCCCCCAGCCTGCCTCTTCACACAAGTGTGTTGAAGCCTGTGGTTTTCCTCTCCAAGGCACCTTCCAGACCAGTTCAGCCTCCTCGCCATCTCTCTTCACCTCTGTGCCCTTTTTGTAGCCCAGCAGAGCAGGGGAGAGGGGGTGAAAACCTCTCCACCCGCCTCAGGGCTGGAGGCCAGCAATGGCACAGGGAAACAGAGGCCAGTGACTCCCTTTCTCCCCTCTTCTCCTGTCCAGGACATTCACGATCCCCAAGACTGCCTGTGGCATCTCCATGCCAGCCCTGCTCCTCTGCGCAACACAAGAGCCCTGGTCCTGAGGCTCTTCAGGCAATTGCTGCTGCTCCAGTGAGAGAGCAGCCTTCCCCAAGCTGGTGCATGCAGAAATGGGATTCTCGTTCTCATTTCCTCCTGTCCCATGCACCACCGCCCCCTTCTTCCCCTCCAGGCACCTCCTTGCTCCCCCGAGAGCCTTTCCCCAGGTGAGGGTGTCCATGCTGGCCTGGCCAGCCCTTCCAGGACCCCCTGCCTGTGCTCCCTGCAGGACACGGTGCAGGCACTGCTACCTAGCAGAGAGCGCCTCGTGGTGCCATGAGGCCATGAGGTAAGTCCACAGTGGCCATGCTTGTCAGAGCAGAAAACAGACCCCAAAGGATGGTTATCATGCCACTGGCAGTCCCTGCCTCCCATTTGACGTGGCTGTGGAAGGTGCTCAGGCAGCATTTCCAAGGGCCCAAGATGTGTTAAGGGGCTGCACTGGATCCAGCCTACGGCATTTCAAAGAGGGTGCCATGGATGGCTCTCCAGGCTCCCTTCGCTGAGCCTGTGGGCTCTCCACTGCCTCTCCTGGCATTGCAGAGCCCTCCTTTACCTATGCATGTCTTGATTTTGCTCTGTACTGCTCAGTGACTCTACCTTGGATGGTCTCTTGTGTTGGGAGGCTCCACACCCTGCCCACACCCACCATATGATGTTCCCAGAAATGCTCTGAGCTCCGCAGGCAGCTCAGTTCCCCTCCAAGAGGACGGTCAACTGCCACCAGCCCAACCACATGTGGTACAGCCTCGGGAGGCAATTCTGGGATCCTTCACCATCTCCTCTGCCACAGGAACCAACAAGAAAGCCATGAATCTGATCCTCATTCCCTAACAGGATACCACTGCTTGCCAACATTTGTGACTCCAGCTTTGGAAGAAGAGTCCAATGTTGAGGCACTGAACTGAGGAGATTGCTTTTTATTGCAGAACTGCCATTCAAGAGGTCAGCTCTGTCCCAGATCACGAAAACCTTCATGGCCTCATTTATGAACAATTTCCGATGAGCAGCAACATGCTGAAAAAGAAGGGACCTCCCTGTCAATAACAAAGTCATGTCCCTCAAACCTGCCTCTGCCTCCACCCCCCTCAGGCTTTCTGCCCTTCTGCATTGCCCACAGCTCTTAAGTTGAGGACGTCAGGTTCCTCTGCCTGCGGGGTGGCAAATGCTGTTGAACTAGGCTTACGACATGGGTGGACGCTTAGGGGCTGTGAGGGAGCCGCTTTGGCCTTAGGCTTCAGCCACCAGTACAGAGTTTGGGCTTTGCAATGAGAGGGATGAAGGAAAGCTTTTGGATGCTAGTTGAGTGTTTGGGCCTGGGGTTTGCGGTCAGGGTTTGGGGTAGGGGCTAGAGTTTGGGCAGAGGGCTTTGGGTTTGACTGGGAGTAAGGGCTCGAGCCCCATCCAGTGCTTCAAGGCAAGTGATGAGGGCTGGGCATTAGCTTCAGGTGCAGGTTAAGAGTAAGGAGAAGGGCGCAGAGACTGAGGCTTCAGCACAGCAGTTTGGGTCTGGCCTTGGCGAATACAGGAGGGGAAGGAGGCAAGGTAGCAGGGTAGGGCTTCAGGTTAGGGGTAGGGGCTTAGGCTTGGGGTAGGGGCCTCCCACAGGGGTTCTCCCAGTGCCTGTGCCAGCTGCAGCACCGGTAAGTCAAGGGCCCTTACCTCCCCAGAACATGTTGTCTCTGCTGGCTGACATCGGTGAGCCCTTCCTGTCCTCACGTGGCTGCCTCCAGCTCCTGCATGCTCCGCTGAGGGAACACACAGCACCTCCACATCAGCACCCAAGTGCTCTCCCAACAACCTGCCTCTGCCTCCACCTTCCCACAACCTCTCGGCCCTCCTCGAATGACCCTGACCTTCCCCTGAGCACCTCACATGCCCACCTGATGCTCCTCACCAAGCAGATTCCTGCAGCACAAGTGACCTCACAACTCACAGACCAGCCCTCACACCTTCACCTGCACCTCCCTCTTGCCTGCCTCTCCTCTCAGCTCCATGCGCTTTCACTCCAACACCCCACAGGCCATGCCCTTCCAAAAAAAGTGTAGAAAGTGATGTCTTTTGTATGATAACTTAATCTTGGAAGAAAGCCCTTTTTTATGTTACTTTGTGAGGCAAGAGAGTTCAAACTCAGGCTGATAAGCATGGCCTGCAGGTTACAAAGTGAGGTACCAGGACTATCTGCACAGAAAGAGGTTAGAAGCTGATTTGTCACAATGAAATTCATCTATTGCTGATAAAGCTGCAAAAACCAGCAGCTGACCCTGGAAAGTGCAGCTGCTTTTGCTCTAGCTTTTATTTCTCCTCTGTGGCTACATTTCTCCCAATTAGCTTGCGGAGTGCCCACCTCAGGTACTCATTTCCCAGGATGTAGATTATGGGATTTAGCAGGAGGTGACGGCTGTGTTAAGAAGACTGATATCACAGTGTCCTCAGTGAAGCTGGTGCAAGGGCAGGAGTAAATGAAGATGCAGTATCCCAGGAAGAGCATTACAACCATGAGCCCGATGGCAGAAGCACTGAGGGCCTTGTGCATACCTTTGCACAGATGTTTCTTTAGCAAGGCTAGGAGGATGCCATAAGAGGCCAGTGGGACCATGAAGCAAGCCTAGATGAGCCCAGAGCTGGAGATTTTCAGCATCTCAATAATGTAGGCATTCGTGCAAGCCGCCTTGGTCACTGGCAGCACATCACAGACCAAGCTGTCAAATTCTGTGAAGTAGGGCAGCTTGATCATAATTCCAGTCAGGCCACAGGGGATCCCTGTCCCCACGCACACAGCCCCAGCCAGCTGTAGGCGTACTCTCGCATGAGTGTGAGATGCTAGTGCATGGGGTTGCAGATGGCCCTGCAGCAGTCATAGGCCGTTAGAGCGAGGAGGCAGATCTCTGTACAGACAGAGATGAAGGAAGAACATTTGGGCCACACATCCTTCCAAAGAGATGATCTTCTCTGCACAGAAGAGGTCACCCAACATTTCAGGCTCTGTAACAGACGAATGGTGAATCTGGGGGAAAAAAGGGTTGCTGAGGAAGAGGCATGTGGCTATGAGAAAGTATCAGTCATGGCCAACGGACAGTATTACAAGGAGGTTGCCAGGCAGAGTCATGAGGTGGAGGGGCAGAAACACCACAGAGAGGATCATTTGTGCCTCTAAGCTGGAGGGCAGTCCCCAACGGATGAACTCTCTCACTGTGGTCTTGTTCAGTGTCACTTCTGCCATGCTCCTGGTCATGACAGAGGGAAGGAAATTTTTCACAGAAACATCTTTTTCTTTCTTCTTTTTTTCTTTTTCCAGGGGGTGGGGTGAGGGTGTTAGTACTTGAGATCTATTTTGATCCTCCCATATTGCTACCAGAAATTAGAAAATAAAGGGATGGAGAGACCTGCTGAGTGGGATTTATGCCTCCCAATTTATACCTCACTATAGACTCACTAACTGTGAAAAGACACTGAGATCATTAGCTGAAGTAACCAGCACATTTATATTGGCTCTTAAAGCCCAGCCTTTTTACTTTCCTTTACCCTGGACACGCTGAGTCCTTCTTGGAACCCTGCTACATTTTTGGTCGTAGAGCTGTCTTGTGTTAGTGAACTACATAACTCTATAGCAAAGGTTATTAATTCGGGAGCAAGGTTTAGTTGTCAGTGTTGTTTTGTAGCCTACTACATAAGAAACCCTTACTCTTTTCCACATAAAAGCCCGAAGTTATAAAATAAAGAGTTACATTTCTTATAGCAAGCTTTCCTTTTTGATAGGACATACCTGCTAGTAAGACTTAAGGAAATCAATCTAGTTATTTTCATTTATTTATTCATTCATTTATTTATTTATTTACCAAGAAAAAAAGTATAGGAATAGGTTGATCAAAGCCTCTAATTGCCTTCAGGGAGACCAGGAGGCTTTTTGATGTAGCAAAGTTATTTAACTGGTCAGTGAGGCAGCAGTGGTTACAGAGTATTTTCAATAGACTAATTGTCAGCTGCAGTAGTTTACAAAAGGCAGTGATGGGTAATCCATCACTGAGAAATGGCACAAGAACATTATTATTATTATTATTATTATTATTATAAATAATAATAAAGGAACCCAAATGACAGGACTTAATATTCTTCTTGAAAAACCTGCTTGATTTGCAATACAAGTTGAATTCAGCCCTGTCTTCACTAGAAGATCAAAGTAGGTGATACATGTATAGTGAAGCCAGCTAAGAGTCAGTATTCTATTAATAAAGTGGGATATTTGCAATCTTGTTGGTGGTGTTAGGCTGAATTACATTGGGCTAACAGGCGGAATAGTAAAACTGAAAAAATACACTGCATCATATTTCCTTTATAAAAATACCTGTGAAAACAGCACCCAAAGAATATTTGAAATTCTCTCTACAAATGCATCTAGCTACATATGAGTCTTCTCTGGGAAGAGCATGAAAAATAATTCGGTACTCTTACTAATTCTGCCCTGCTTTGGAGTTCTGGAATCTCTTCTCTTTGCTACTTCTTATGCAGTGAGCAACTGTTGACCTGGATTAAGAGACTGTCAATACAGAGCTTTCAGGCCAGACTGTAGCAAATGCAAACTCAAGATATTGTGTAAATGGTGTTATGAGTAGTGAATTCAGCCAGATATTCTTCTCCCAAGTAATTAAGCCAGACTTCCCCCCATAGAGAAGCATAAGAAAAATCTTGCTATCTTTCTTTCTTTTAGAGTTGTAGTCCTGTGCTCCTTTCCAAATGCATAAGTTCTTCTTTCAGCCTAAGTGCAATCACTCAGAACAGTTCCTCTCAACTCTCGGGAACCGGGGCTTTTAAACTGAAGCACAGAGACCATTACTGAGATATTCAAGTTCTTACAGACACAGGCACACATCCTGTGACAGTCCCTCCAACACCTGAGTGACTGCTTGGGAGAGTTACTAAAGTCACGGGCTCTTTCCTAAGAAGATGTCAGAAAGCAGCAAGCGGGGCTGCTCCACAAGCAAAGGTGAGCTGGGAGCCCACGGTGGCCATAGCATGGGCAGCACTTGCACCAATAGAGCACAGACCCGCAACACCCAAGCAGGTCTCGGTTGGGGATAGCAGTGGGTTCTGTCAGCAGTCCAATAATCATCAGACCAGGCAAGGTGATGAGTCAGATCCAAGCTCAGCACAGGAAGCTGTGGGAGA
This sequence comes from Apteryx mantelli, assembly GCF_036417845.1. Classification (NCBI taxonomy): domain Eukaryota; kingdom Metazoa; phylum Chordata; class Aves; order Apterygiformes; family Apterygidae; genus Apteryx; species Apteryx mantelli. The sequence goes on along the minus strand of NW_027118792.1, from coordinate 902,329 downwards.
TGACCTTGAATTTCAATACATGCAAGAGCATATTGCCTGTGGCTGGTGATTTCTGCACAAGTGGAAACATTAGCACTCAGCAGTGGCCAAAAGAGCCACAGTGAGAATGACAGCCAGTCAGAAACAGAGTAGCTGCAGCTGGAGACATCCCACCTGTGACAAAGGAACAAATGCTCCAGAATGACTCACTCATAATAAAGCCTCCAACTGCAAAATCTATGTGGGAGAGGATTGGAAGGTAGTTGACTGCTGCTCAGCCCTCCTGGTTGACTTCCAAACTGCTCCAAGACATTGCAGTGGAGCTTCCACACCCATGCCAGAAAGCTGCAACGTGTGAATACTCTCAGGTCACATGTTTTTAGTACCTAGACAGTAGGAACAGGCTGATCAGTACCGTCACACTACTGTTGCGTGTTGAATGTATAAATGTTTGTAGCTTCGCAGTTACTGCCATATATTGAGTGTATCTTACAAAGAGCTTATATTGTGGTGGTAGTCATTTAAGTTACATCATAGCAGCAATTTTTTTATAATTAAACTGTAGATGTGTAATTTACAAGTTTAGGAGTGTGTGTATTGCTTCCCATATCCTGAGATTGAACCATAGCTCAGCTGGTCTGGGCCATTTGCTCAAGCTACATTATCACATTAATTGCCATAGACAGAATGATGCAGACTTAGCAATGGATACACTGATTGAATAGGCTTTACCTATGGAATGATTAGAAAAGGCCACTCACTTTTCCTGACCCTAGATGGCATGAGACCTGAGCAGCTGCTAACTGGCAGAAACTGAACAAAATTCAAAAGCAAGTTGAGACCTCTGAGGATTGTTAATAGCTCTGGGGTGAGGAGCAGAGGGTGCCAGTTCTTTGCCATGATATTGTTAAGCCTCTTGTAATCTATACAGGGCCGTAGTCTTCCTCCCCTCCTCCGGCATGAGGAGCCAGTAGGAGAGGTAGATAAACCACTGTGCCAGATTGTCCTTGAGGTATCCTTTGATGGGCTGCTAATTCAAGGTGGCAAGGCATCTCCTTTCTTGGGATCAGGTCAATGTGCAGTCTTATGTGTCATAGAGTGGCAGCATTTCTTCCACCTTCTTCTCAAAGACATCTGTAAAGTCACTCATAGTGTTTTGGAGGGAGTAGGGCAGTGACTGAGGCAGAGGCAGAGTTACAGTCCTGGAGCCTGGGTGATTCAGGGTGGCAGGCTGTGGGGCTTGGCAGAGCTCTGGTGGTGCAGGGCTCTTGGTTCTGAGGCTGTGTGTGGTGAGAACAGAGCCATGGTCTGTAGTTGTCATACTTGGCCCAGTTAGCGTGCAATTATGTTCCTTGTTTTTTGTTTTCCAGGGGGGTGTTGTAGGGCTTTTGGCATCAATCAAGTCCATGGCAGCCATGCAGCCAGGAAACTGCTCATAGAGTGCAGAGCCAGGGTCATGGGAATCTCTAGACCAACTCACACAGGTGCTGTGGTGGGGGACACAGTCATAGGATGATCCTGTAGCAGGAGAAAGCCTCACAGTCACAGCCCCTGGTACTCACAGGTGACTCAAACCACCTTGATGTCTGCTGGAAGGGCAGCGCAGCTGGGCACAAGGAACTGAGCAGGTTTCTGGAATTCACAGAAGATAATTTCTTGGTGAAGGTGATTGATGAACTGACTAGGAGAGATGCTTTGTTGCACCTGATACACTGGAGGGCATGGCTGCTATTCAGAGGGCCTTGACAGGCTGGAGAAATGGGCTAACAGGAACCTCCTGAAATGAAGGAAAAGCAAATCCTATGGCTCGAATCTGGGTGGAATAACACCATGCAACAGTGCAGGCTGTGTCCAACTATCTAGTAAGCAGGTCTGCAGAGAAAGATCTGGGGATTCTGAAAGACAAGAGCTTGAAAACAAGTCTGCAGTGTGTCACTGCAGCAAATGAAGGCCAACCACACCTTCGGTGTATTAGTAAGAGTGCAGCCAGCAGGCCCACAGGGAAGTGATCCTTACCCTCTGTTTAGTGCTTGTGAGAATACCTCTAAGCATTGTGTCCAGTTTTGGACTCCCCAGTACATGAAGGACATTGACGTACTGGAGCAATTCCAATGGAGGCTCTCAAGATGCTCAGGGGACTTGAGCACATGATGTACAAGGAGATGGTGAGGAAACTGGGCTTGGTCAGCCTTAGGATGAGAAGGCTAATGCGACACCTTTTTGCTCTCTACAACTACCTGATCAGCGGATACAGAGAAGACAAAGCCAGGCTCATCTCAGATCTGCACAGTGATAGTGCAAGAGGTAAGGGACACAAGTTGGAACATAGGAAATTCTTATTAAATGTATGTTTTTATTTAATTTGTTATTATTGTTATTACTATTTACCATGAGAGTGGTCAGATACTGGAAGAAGTTTCCCAGAAAGGTCACGGAACCTCCACCCTCAGATGTGTTCAAGACTTAACCAGACAAATCCCTAACAATTTCATCTTCTTAGACCTGCTTTGAGGAGGGGTTTAGACTAGATGACCTCTGGGAGTCTCTTCCAATTATCCTATGACTCTAAGATTGCAAATGCTTTGAATCAATAACATCTTCTTCTACTATTTTGTGTGTAGAACACCAAAGTGTTAACACTGCTGTAATGTAAGTTACGTGGTAGCTAAATGCTCAAAAAGAAGAAGGTATTTATTTTCTCCAGTAGTAGATGGGAGATTCATCCACCCAAAATCAGATTTCTAGCGTATAGATATCTATACCAAAACTTGTATTGCCTTTGTGCAGGTAATGGATAGAATTGGTCATATCTCAGGTGTGATTCATCTCCTGAGGTAGGGGTGGGCTTTACAACCAGGTTCACCTATCTGCATTTCTGTGTCTACAGGATATGTGTGCACATGTGAGCTATCCCTCCAAAGCTCCTGTTACAGTACATGGAAATCTATGGCTCAATTTATTTGTCCACACACAGGAATCTTGTACCATCAGGGAGGCCCCCAGGTCTTCTGTCTGACCTCCAGTTTCTGCTCCACAAGCCAAGGGTCTCCCTTGTGTTGTACTTACCAGCCCCTGGAGATAATGTATGGCATCTCAGGTGTCACAAGAAAAGTGTGTCTAGGCAGGCGGCAAGTCCTCTTTCATTCGTAAAATGAACCTGAAACAACAACACCAGCTGTGGGAGTCTGTATTGGAGATGTCTGAAGGTAAGGGAGATGGATCCTTCAGGAGTCAGTCTCCTGACTCCTGCTGGAGTGAGGGTCTGCTCTTCTGAACCTAAATCATAAAAACCCTTCCTGCAGTAAGTGCAAAAGGAGAAACACCTTGAGGACAATTCACACTCTTCCGTCACCCCCATCAAATACCTCTTTTAAAATGAGTCTTAAAAGAGGGCAGAAATTTTTCCTCTTTAGTTTTGATCTTCACTGAATGAAACACACTACAGTGTGTTTCAAATACAGAATACATGTAGAACTGCTCCCATTAATTCTTTTTACCTGACTTTTAATCTGTTATTCATTTTTCTAGGTGCAATTCGTGACAAAAAAATGAATGAGGACATTAAAACCAGGTCAGGAAAATCATCCTACTGGCATTTGGAAACCTTTATAAATGTCAATACTGCTCTTTCTAGTCTTCCTCATGATTTACATTGTGACCATGTCTGGGAACATCCTCATCACTGTGCTGTTTTTGGCTGATTAGCACTTCCATAACCCATGTACTTCTGCTTGGGAAATCTGCCAGTGTTCCACTGTCATGCCCAAGACAATGGCCAGTTTCCTGCGTGGAGAACAAAAAAATCAATGTTTTTGGCTGTATTACTCAGAATTATATCGTTTAGTTTTCTACCGGGTGCAAAATCTTATTGCCTGTTGGCAAGGTCTTTGTGATTAGGATTAGCAAATAGGCAAAGGATTTTATTATGAAGCTTGCATGAGTGAACAATGCTGCTTCAACTACTAACTGTGTCTTGGCCATGTGGGTCTTTAGATATTGACATAATGGTATCTGATTGACATAATGGTATCTCCAATGCACAAGTCAACTTTCTGTGCCCCACCCCCTTACAAAATTGTAATTTTGTTGCGGGATGTTATAAAGCCGCTGCCTCCAGCAGGCTCTGGGATCCAAGGATTCCTGTCTGGGCACTGGAGCCCAGCCTGGAGCACTGAGGGGAGGCCTCTCCATCACAAGCACAGCTGCTGCTCTCCTCTTTGCAAATTCAACCAGTAGTGAGGCTGAGTGTGTATCCCAGACACACACACACACACACACACACACACAGCAGATTAAGGGACAATACAAGCACTCTGTCCCCCTCCCTCACAGCTATTGACAAGGTACACTGGCACTATGACCTGTGATCCTCGCTCCAGCTGCTGACACTGAGACCCTCACTCCACTCACCCTGGCCACCCTCAGTAGCTGATTTTCAAGTACACTGGCCCAACAACCCATGGTCCTGCTCCGGTGACTGATGCTAAGACCCTCTCTTGCCACAGTTACTGGCACCACAGACACAGGAGCCATTATCACCTGAGGTCTGACTCCAGTTTCTGGGCCCAATTCACTCACCCTTGTCTCTCCACCTAGATCTTACAGCACTCACAAATGGGATATGAAGACTCGAACTGCAAGAAAAAACTTGAGTCCTGGTTAAGGTGGATTGGAAAGGCACCATTAAAACCACTGCAGAAGGTCAATATCTTGAAGGGTTAAACAATCACAAAGTCAATCTATCTCATGGACCATGGTGTACCTCCACAGGCTTGACTTGAGTATTCAGTCAGCAGCTAAAGGCTCGTTACATCCTCCTTCCTGTACCTGTGATTCCATGTTCTACCCAAATACTAAAGACAGTGTCTTGGGGATCACTCAGCTGGCTGGTTTGATCCCAGATGTGCAGGCTGGTAGGCTGCATAGAATTACCCACTCCCAATATAGCATTATTTGATCTGTAGAGCTGAAGGAAGGTATTGATAAAGATTTTGAGAGACTGTGGGTGGCAGCTGAGTGTAGCAAACATGAGAGACCATCAATTTTGGATAAAAGAGTGATCAAAGTGATCCCAGTCGCACGTGAAGAGGGCGAGGTGGTCTTAGAATGGGAGATCCCTCTCCAAAAGTTATCTTCCCAAGTCTACAGAACTGGAGGAAGGAGGAATCTGTGAAATGGACTAAGCTACATTATCAAGGTTGTGGTATTTCAAAGTTTGGAAATGACACTATCAGTAATGCTGGGCAGTAAAGTCATAGGGGCATTCCCCATAGGAAGCTTGTAACTGTGTTGCAACTATGAGCCAATGTAAATGCTACCAGGGAATTCCCGGCTAGAGGAAGAGGGGAGACCCTAAAAGAGATCAGCAGGCATTGTTTGGTGGAGAGCAAAACTTGCTCCCATATTATTGGTTACTACCCTGCTGTACAGAACGTCCATATTAAGAGACACAATGTATTATGTGAGTTACTGGCAAATGAAGTTGCCTACGCAAAGGTGTCTAGTACCATCTCAGAGGCCCTAGAATATCTGACATTCATACAGGGCTAGAAGATCTGGCATAGTGCCTATGGGAGACTTATGCCTTTCTGGAGCAGCGGAGAGACACCAGCTGAGATACCCAGAGTATTTCAAGTGGCACGACATACATGTCTGTATGTGGCCAACTGAATCCCACAGAAACAACTGAATCCCTCCCTGTCTATCAGCTCTAGGATAAGATGAATCATGCCTTGACTTCTCTTGACAGCTCTGACTGGGGGTGGGATTCAGCTGCTGAAAAGAAAAAGAAAAAAAAGCAAAATCAAGTGACTTTGCAGGTAAATCACTCTAATAAAGGTGTTTTTATTGAAGTGTTACTCTCTGGAGCTGCTAATGCTAATTAGCACTGCTAATGCCCAAGATAGGAGAGATGAGACCATATCCAGTACGTAGGGTGTTTCTGAACGGACCCAGGCTGTTGGCAGTGAAAAGCAGATTTCTGCACAACACAGTCTTGAGCCAAAAGCTCCTCTCATTGCATTGTCCGTTGCCTACTACCCCACACAAGCTGCAAGGCAGAACATTTTCTGTGCTAGTAACTCTCTGGAGAAAAGTCTTCTCTTTAGGGCATGCTTCACCTCCACATTCCTCAGGGTGTAGATCAAAGGATTGAGGACTGGCGTGACAACATTATACATAAGCGTGGCTATCATTGTCCAGCGGGGTGAATTCCCTAAGGAAGGTGGCACATAGTTAAAAATAACAGGGACATAGAGTAAGGCCACTACTGTGAGATGGGAGATGCAAGTGGAGAAGGCTTTCCTCCTTCCCTCCTTGGACTGGACTTTCAGCCGGAGGAAGGAAAAAATGTATAGGTAAGAAAAGAGTATGAAGACAAAGGGGCCTATTGCATTAGTCCCTGTGACGATGTTGAGAAGGGTCAGGTTGAGCTGGCTGCTACTGCAGGCCAGTTTCACCAGGGGCTTAATTTCGCAGAAGAAGTGTTGGATGTGGTTGGGGCCACAGAAATGGAGCCAGGAGGTCATGACTGTGTGCATCAGAGCATGAAGGAAGCCAGTAGTCCAAGTGGCTGAAGCCAGCTGCAGGCAGGCCCGTGGGCTCATGATCAGGGTGTAGCGCAGGGGGTAGCAGATGGCCACAAAGCGGTCATAGGCCATGACAGCCAGAAGCAAATCTTCGCTGCTTCCCAGGAAGTAGAAGAAGTGGAGCTGGCTTAGGCAGCCAGTGTAAGAAATGCCGTGGTGCCCCGAGAGGAGCCCAGCCAGCATCCTGGGCATGGTAACTGTGGAGAAGAAAATATCTAGACAGGAGAGGTTGTAGAGGAAAAAGTACATGGGGGTGTGTAGCCGGGGTTCACATACCACCACAATCATGATTGCCATATTCCCCAGCAGGGTAGACAGGTACAACAGTAAGAATAGCACGATCAGGAATTTCTGTAGCCCTTGAAGGCTGGTCAGGCCAAGGAGGATGAACTTCCTCACCTCTGTCTGGTTATCCATCCCTGCAGGGAAAGAGAGAATAACTTAGCAATAACTTGCTATCTTTTTGTCCTCAGCTGCTATATCCATTTCACAGAGTCCTCTTCCATAAGATGCATTATCAGCTGATGCTGCCTCATGACTGGAAGAGATCAGATACTGAGCCTGGAAAGGGACACGAAAGAATTCCTTGATTTCCCACCCCAGCTGTTTCAACAAATACTGGAACTGTTGTAACCTATGTGGTCAATACTGATGCTGGAACTGTCACCTGTGTATCAGCTCAACGAAAGGAATGACATGTTTGAGAATAGCAAGCAAAGAAAATTATGAGGCAGAAAGACAGGCAGGCAGGCAGGCAGGAAGGAAGGAAGGCAGGAAGGAAGGAAGGAAGGTTGGTTACCTAATGTTTACATGAAGATTGCTCTGAAATCCTGCAGGTTTTCCTTTTTTAAATCAAAGAAGGGTCCTCTAATATGGTATCTTCATTCCAATTCCTAGCTGAATAAACTGTATCTCTCCCAAAGCTGAAAGAACTATGGTAGTATAGTGGCTCACATATAATACACTGCTTTCAAAGAAGATGAGTTCTGGCTGTTCAGTGGAGTCAGAAAACCTTTATAGAGTACTCTCTGCCACTGAAATAGTCACATTTGTTTCCAGCAAAGGAAAATTTCTGTCTCTCTGATAACTCCTCTTGGGATCAAGCCTCTGAATCTTATGGGACATCAGTTCAGAAAACATCAAGGCATAGTGTTTTACTGACACAGAAATCTAATGATGCTGTGGGGTGTTGAACTGATCACTGATAAAATAACAGTTAGTTTTCCTCTTCTTCTAGCCACATCCTGTTAATATTGGTAATGGTTATTTGTACAGCAATCTCTCATAAGCAGGAGGAAGGTGTAGAATCAAAAAAAAATTGAAATATGCAAGGTTATAACACCTAATTCTCAGAAAGAGTAACAGTTTTAATGGGGAATTTCCAACAAGTTTGTTACATCTTTTTGAAATTCCCAAGTAATAAGTTGAATAGGTATCATGGCTTCATTGGACCTGATACGACTATGCAGTTGACTTCTGTCTCTGACTTAACATCTTTTGCTCCCTTTATAGTCCTTTCTTTTTCTGTCTTTCTTTTTCCTTCTTTCTCTCTTTCTTTCTTTTTACTTCTAAAGATGGATATCTATATATATTTTTAAGACCTCAAATACTTAAAAATAGCACCCGATAATGCAATAGTAGACACACACATTCAGGGAGTGTTTTCAGAATATGTATGCTTCAGAGATGAAGCTGATATAAGATCTCGTACCCATGACTCAGTCCATTACCTGAACACTTGTACTGGAACCTTTGTTCTCAGTGCTGTTCTGTGCACAGATAGCTAAGATGATTAAGGCTATGAAAAGGTTTTAGGATTACTCTGGTGATATCTAAGCATTTCTCTGTAGTTTCTCATTCAAAACTGTAGCATACAACCTCCGATAACATACATGAGACCGTTTATGTGTGAATATTTTAGTTACATACAGGTGCTTGTTGCTAGTCTGTGGTACGAATGGATATGATACACGTGAAGGCAAACGGGAACTTTTTAGAATCATTCAGAAACTCAAATCAGCTCTAGAAGTAGGAATGCAGTGTTGCTTCAGATGTCCTAGCACCTGAGTGTAATTCAGCTTGACAACCATCAGTGCCCTCAGGATGCCAAAGGTGTTTACAGCCCCTGACTCCTGCTCCACATAAGTGCCTGTAAGCGAGCACCTTCATGTGGTGAAGTTTTTCCATTCTCACAATGGCACAGTGCAACAAGACCTCAGTGCCTGGAATACCATCCTGCCAGCCACCTGTGAATGCTTCCATGGACAACAGTGCTGTTACATTGATATGGGCATCCATATCCACTGAGATTGCATTAAGGCTTCCTGGATATCACAATGTGACTGCAAGGCAGGCAAGAGAGGGTCAGATACTGGTGGAAAGAGACACTCAAGGTTCATAAGGGGTTAAACAGGATAGGTTTAATAAAGGACTTACACTACAAGCTGCATGGGGAGCCCCGGGAACTGCGAGGAGGGGTTGCCGATGGGAGGCTGCTGAAGGCATGGGTCAGACACATGGGTCAGATGTCCAGGGGGGACTCGACTCGTTGTTTGTAAGGGCTCCTTAAATCTACTGGAACTATTTCCTTAGCTCAGCCGTGCTAACCTTGAATAGCTACTGCCCAGAAAGTAGCTAGACGTTGTTGACTAAATGGAATATGCATGCCTGGCCATGATGGGAATTTGGTCAGTGTGTAGTTCCACACGCTGGGCCTGCTACCACGCACTCTGCCAGTCACTGACTCCTCGCCAGATCTTCTGCAGGTGTTCTCACTACACACAAGAATCCTCCCCATGACTTCTATGCCATTTCTTGTCCTCAGAGAAGAGAGAGAGAGAGAGAAGAGAAAAGAGAGAGACAGAGTGAGTGATTAAAGGAGTAGCGTCAGGCAGAAAAGTCACTAGTAGGATTTACAGATGAACCGTGTCAATGAAGAAGCAGTTGTTGTGTTGTGTAGCAAGGGGCTGGGAAGGAAGCCGAAGTAAGAGGGAGAATTATGAGAGAGAGCAAACATTGGTAAGGAAAGCTGAAGCAGTCTGGTTTCTAAGAACAGACAGGGCTGATCCAGACCTAGGAAGCAGGGAGGTGGTGTGAGAGGAATGAGGGAGGAGGGTTAGCAGAAAGGACCCACACAAAGCAGGACACATGCTGACATGTTTGCTCCAGCCCAAGAAAAAACCCTACACCTCCTTCTCCACACAGAGCAGTGGCTAGCCGTCCTTCTAGGCTTGTGTATATAAAGACCCAGGTCCAGCTACAAGGACGTTAGTGATGACCTCTATGCCATCAGGTACTGCCTCCCTGTAGATGCCTCTTGGGACTCTAGGGTCTTGCAGCAAAAGGATCCGCTACTGCTGTCCTCAAGGTGCAAATCCGCACTGTGCTTAGTATCCCAACTATCGTCTCCTTCCAGAGCATGGCTGCATTTACCGCTGGCCTCAGCCAAGACAGCCTTTCCAGGAACTTAGAGCACTTTGCTGAAGCACTCACACAGAACATCAGTGATGGTCTTGGAAAATCTCTGAGGATGGAGACTTCACAACCTCTCTGAGAAACTTGTTCCAGTACCTGACTGTTCTCACGTTGAAAAAGTTTCTCCTTATATCCAGTTGGAACCCCTCTGGTTTCAACCTATGACCATTGTCTGTCATCCTCCCACCTCACATCACTGTGGAAAGCCTGGCTCTGTTCTTCTCAAGACTTTCCTGAAAGCGCTGGATGACCGTTATCAGGTCCCCCCACTCAAGCTGCCCGTTCTCCAGGATGAACAAGCCTAGTTGCCTCAGCCTCTGCCCATGGGACAAGTATTGTAGCTCCCTGGCCATCTCAGTGCCCCTCTGCTGAATTTGCTCCAGCTGATCAATGCCTTTCTTGTATCAGGGGGTCAAAACTGGGCACAGTATCCTTCACGTGGTCTAACAGGTGTTGAATAAAGGGAAATAATCACCTTCCTTGATCGACTGGCTATGCCCCTCTTCACACAGCCCAGCGTGCTGGTGGCCTTCTGCACTTCCTTGGCACACTGCTGGCTCTCGTTAAGCTTGCTGTCCACTAGGATCTCCAGGTCCTTCCTCAAAGAGCTGCTGCTCAGTCAGTAAGTCCCCAGCCTGTGCCATTGCAAGGGGTGCTGCCTTTCCAGGCACAGGACTCTGTGTTTGTCTTTGCTGCATTTCATAAGGTTCCTGTTGGCCCATTCCTCTAGCCTCTCCTGGTCCTTCAGAATGGCAGCTCTGCCCTTAAGCATATTGACTGGCTGCCCTTGAGAAGCGTGCATTCCATGACCTCCTCCAGATCACTGATAAAGATGTGAAGGAGGACAGGTCCCAGATAACCCCCTTCAGTACTCCACTCATTCCCTGCATGGAATAGGTCTGAATTGCCACAGGGGAAGGAGGGCGTATTCATGTTTGCGCGTGTGTCCTCTCACTGCATGGATGTGGTGGGGTTGAAGCAGAGAAGGGAGTTGTGTGCGACAGGGATGTGGGGGCCTCATGCAGAAGGATGTGTCTTGATGGATACAACAGGGAAGGGGTGGCCCACAGCACACCTTGCCCCTGGATCAGGTTTCCCTCCTCCCTTCCTGTGCCTGACTTTCACTTTCATTTTCTATCTGAGCCTTGTCTCCCAGAACAGGAGGAGAGAGGCTGGCCAAGGACACAACAGCATAGAAGGCAGGACAGGAGCCAGGGCAGAGCAAAGCTGCTGCAGCCCAGAGAGGTGAAGGTGAGTCCCTTTCCCCAGTTCCTCCCCTCCATCCCTCTATGCAAGCAGTTAGGGGCACTCAAGCTGGGGAATGACTTTTTTTCATCCCAGCAAGCTGCAGGTGGGGATAGAAACAAGTCCAAAGTTGCTGCTCTGGGTTTGCCCTGAGATGGAGCAAGGGGAAGAGATGGCTGGGACCCTGTGCTCAACACCCCTAGTCTTTGCATGCAAACCCCTTCTCCTAAGTGCTCAGCCCCTGAGTTTAGACCCCCTTACCCCGTAAGCCATTTGTTTGTGGATTTGCAGCTCAGCTCTCAACTAACTAAGCTCCCCTAAGCTTCAACCATGTGTCCTAACCTATGCTTTGCTCCCTGCTGGTGTGTCTGTGCTGGGAGCCTCTCTCCCATCATCCCTCTTGTCCTAGGTCCCTGCCTGCAGCCATTGCTCTGTTCCCCACCCTTGTTGGCACCCTTCTTTAGCCACTCAGCAAACTAGCAAAGTTCACATCTCTGTTTGTGGCAGCATAGTGTGGAGTGCTGCCCCCATCACCTGACTGAATGTAGCAGAATTGGGCCTTTAAGCCGTGGGCTTTTAGAAGCTGAGCTGAGCATTTCTGTCGTGAGACAAATGGGAAGGGGCTCTGCACCTCTGCTCAGTGCCAGCATTGCCTCCATGGCAGCATTTGCAGGAGGGCAAGAGGCGGAGGTGGGTCAGAAGGAAGCTGGTGCAAAGAATGTTTTGCTTGGAAAAATGAGGTAGGATGAAAATGAGTGTTCCTGTTTGGACTGTGGGGTATCCACACCCTGTTAACCAGCCTGTCTCGCTGTCCCCTCTGCTGGCTGTGTTTGTCATGAGCAAAGGCATCTGGAATCTGCATGGCGCTGCCCATTTGCTTGATTGAGACCACACAGAGAGAGGGCCTGGTGGTGCAGCAGAAGACCCAGCAAGTGCTGTCAGAATTCCCACAGACTGTGGTGGTAGTGGCCATCACAGGGCTGTATTGCACTGGAGAGTCCCACCTCATGAACAGGCTGGCTCGTGAGAGGGTGGGTGAGAGAGGTAGTGAACCAGGCAGGTCCCAGCTCTGGATAGCCAGGGTGCCTGTGTTTTCTTGCTCTCTATCTAACACTGTTGAGCCCCTTGTGTCTTCTCCACAGGTTTCTCCCTGGGCTTCACCATGCAGGCCCATACCAAAGGTATCTGGATGTGGTGCGTGCCTCAGCCCTGTTGGCCTGGACACACTCTGGTGCTACTGGACACTGAAGGGCGGGGCGATGTGGAGAAGGTGTGGGAGAAGCAGAGACTTCCTTTTGTGGCGACAGAGCACTTTGTGGAAGCTCTCAAGGGTCCAGCCATGTGGCAGGACTCAAGGTGTTCTCATTGCCTGCACTGGTGTGCCAGGAAGAGACAGAGGCTGTGGGGAAGGAGGCTAGTGCAGAGCTAACGGGATAAAGTCTTCTGGCTGATGAAGTCCTGCCTGGCATCCTTCACCTCTGCCTTTGACTGTCAGAGCCCTCGTTCTATCTGGTATCCTGGCTGTCTGCAGGCTACTGGAACCAGTCTGTGGCTGGGTCCATGCTGGTTGGTGGGACACCCCTTCTTCCCAGGCACTCTCCCTCTCATTCTGGTTCTTTGATTACTGAGCAGCTGTTAGGCTGGTGGACCTTCTGATTTTCTTGTACTGGTGAGCTGAGGACTGGACACAGCATTGCAGAGGTGGTCTCACCAGTGCTGAGTAGAGGGGAAGTATCACTTCACTTGACCTGCTGGCGACACTCTTCCTAGTGCAACCCAGGATGCTGTTGGCCTTCTTTGCCGCAAGGGTGCAATGCTGGTTCATGTCCAGCTGGTCATGTTGGATGTGAGCCAGTTGGTTGGATATGTTGTCCGCCAGGACCCCCAGGTCCTTCTCTGCAAAGCTGTTTTCCAGACAGTCAGTCCACAGCCTGTCCTGGTGTATGGGGTTATTTCTTCCCAGGTTCAGGACTCTTCAATGCCCTTTGCTGAGCTCCAGGACATTCCTGCTTGTCCATTTCTGCAGCCTGTCAAGATCCCTCTGAATGGCACCACTATCATCCGCTGTATCAGCCACTCCTCCCAGTTTTGTATTGTTGTCAAACTTGCTGAAGGGTGAACTCTGTCCCATCATCCAGGTCATTAATGATGAGGTTAAACAGTATTGGACCCAGTACTGACCCTGACATAAACCACTGCTGACTGGTCTCCAGCTGAACTTTATGCTGCTGATCACAACCGCCTGTGCCCAGCAGTTCAGAGAGTTTTGAGTCCACCTCACTGTCCCTTCATCTAGTCTGCAGTTCATCAGTTTGTCCATGAGGCTGTTATGGAAGACAGTTTTGAAGGCCTTGCTAGAGTGAAGATAAACAACATCCACTGCTCTCCGCTTGTCCACCCAGCCAGTCTTCTGCCTGTTGAAGGCTAACAGCTTGGTCAAGCATGATTTCTCCTTTCTAAATCCATGCCAATTGCTCCCAGTCATCCTCTTGCCCTTCATATGTTTGGGAATTGTTTCCAAGAGGATTTGTTCCATCACCTTCCCAGGGATCGAGGTGAGGCTGACTGACCTGTAATTCCCCGGATCCACCTTCTCGCCCTTCTTGAAGGTAGGAGTGGCATTTGCTTTTTCCATGAACATGCCCTGACTGCCATGACCTTAATAGATAATTGAGAGTAACCTCGCAATGACATTGGCCAGCTCCCTCAGCACTCACGGATACATCCCATCAGGTCCCATGGACAGGTGTATGTCCAGTTTGTTTAAATGTTCCCTAACCCGATCCTCTTCCACCATGTTAGCACAGGTCTCAGGGGCCTGAGATTCCTGAAGGCATGTCTTATCAGGAAAGTCTGAGGCAAAGGCAGCACTGTAAACCTTTGCCTTTTCCATGTCCTTTGTTACCATGTCCCCTGCCCCATTCAGCACTAGGCTCATGTATTCCCTAGTCTTCTCTTTGCTGCTGATATACCTGCAGAAGCCCTTCTTGTTGCCTTTTACATCCCCCAGCAGGTTCAGCTCCCGGTGGGTTTTGACTTCTTAACCTCTGGCATCCCTGAATGCTTGGACAGCATCTCTATATTTCTGCCTGGTCACCTGTCTCTGTTTCTGCCTCTTGTCTGCTTCCTTTTTGTGCTTGATTTTAGTCAGGAGCTCCGTGTTCATCCATGCAGGCCTCCTGACACCTTTGCTTCATTTCTTGATTATTAGGATGGGCCATTCTTGAGCTTGGAGGAGGTGATCCTTGAAAATCAGCCGGCTTTCTTGGACCTCCTTTCTCTCCAGGACCATATCCCATGGGATTCTTCCAAGCAGGTCCCAGAAGAGGCTGAAGTCTGCTCTGCTGAAGCCCAGGGTTGTGATCCTGCTGTTTTGCCCTCCTCCCTCCTCTCAGGATGTTGACCTCCACCATCTCATGGTCACTGCAGCCAAGGCTGCCCCCAGTCTTCACATCCTCAGCCAGTTCTTTCTTGTCTGTGAGTGTCAGGTCCAGCAAAGTGCTTGTCCTCGGCAGCTCCGTGATCACCTGTGTCAGGACATGATCATCCCTGCACTCCAGAAACTTCTTGGATTGCTTGTGCCCTTCCATGTTGTCCTTCTAGCAGATATCAGGGTAGTTAAGGTCTCTTATGAGGACAAGGGCCTTTAAAAGTGAGGCTTCTTCCAGTTTCTTGAGGACAGCCTCATCTACTTCTTCTTGATCAGGTGGTCTGTAGCAGACAGCCACCACACTGCCACCCACATCACCCTGCCCTCTAATCTTGTCCCATAAGCTCTCAACTGACTCATCATCTGTCCCTAGGCAGAGCTCCATGAATTCCTGCTGCTCTCTCACATAAAGGGTGACTACTCCTCCTTGCCTTCCTGGCCCGTCCCTCCTAAAGAGCCTGTAGCCATCCACTGCAGCATTCCAGTCATATGAGCTATCCCACCATATCTCTGGAACCACAATGAGATCGTAGCCCTGTAACTGCACACTGACTTCCATTCCCCCACCCCTCCCCATTTGTTCCCCATGCTGTGTGCACTAGTGTACACGCACTTCTGGCAGGCATGCTGGTTTTGCAGGAATAGGGTCAGAACTTGCCCCCCAGTTCTGCCCTCTGACCATTCCTGATTTGTGGGCACGCACTTGGGGTGGGCCTCCTTCTGCCCCGTTTTGTTCATTGCGAGGTCTCTTTTGTCATCAACTAAAGCACACAGCAGCACTTTGAAACCTCCAGCTCTGCCCTTCCACCACCATAAAGGCCTTCCCTCCACTGCACTCCTTGCAGCAATGCGTGCAGCTGGACAAACTGGGTTTTGTTGGGTGACCAGGACACCAGCTTCTCGAACTACTTCCAGCAGATTCCTCCCGTGCCCTTGGGCACTGCCAGCCACTCCAGCAAAGCATGGCCCCCATCAGGGGGTGGCCAGGCCATGCCACCCATGGCACTTTTCTGAATTGTTTTCTTAGGACAGCAAGTACAGAGTCATAGAGAGCAACCTAGACTTCTTGTGCACCAAGGAAATGATGCCCTGCTGTGGCATGCATCTGCATGGAGGATGGGAAAAGGCAATTGTGCATTGTACTGGGTGTCTCCAGGAAGCATCAAGGTGTGTCATGGCTCCTAAGACATTTTTTCTTCATACTGAACTCTGGCATAGGGACTCAGATGCCCTGTGGAAGCCAGCCTTCAGGAGAAAAGATGTCAGTGGGAGACTGGAGTTGGAGGGCGGAACACTAGCCATTCTTCAGCTACATCTGAAAGTCTCTTCTGGTTGTGCCCCACAGGTCTGCAGGAGAAGCAGGCAGAGGGCACAGACCACACTCTTCTTCGCTCTTTATGTCTCAGTTCCTTTGTCGTGAAGTCTGGTTCTGCATCGCAAGCGCACTGGTGTGTTCCCCTGCACTGTCTGTTCATATAAGTCACCTGAAGACTGGTATTTCCCTCACCCAGGCACTTCCCAGCCCACTTCAGCCCCCTCTCCAGCTCTCCCCACCTCCTCTCGCCTCTCCCCAGCCCATCCCAGCAGAGTAGGAGAGTCTGGGAATTACCCCACAGCAGTGCCCACCACGGAGTGCTGCAGGGATCTGGGCACTTGACACCAAGCCTGAGCCCCTCTGATGGGCACAGCAGCTCCTGGGGTGGGAGAGAGTGAGTGTCAGCCTCCCCATCAGCCCTAATGCCTGAGGCCAGCAATGGCATGAGGAAATGGAGGCCAGTAACTCTCTTGCCCCCCCTGCTCTTGTCTCTAGGATAACAACCTCCACCTCAGCTGCCTGCAAGCCCCTCCTTACCAGCCCTGCTCCCCAGGCCAGCACAAGTGTCCTGATGCTACGGCTCCGCAAGCAACTCCTGCTCTCCAACCTCCTTTCCCAGTGTAAGAAGAGCCCGGCCTTCAGGCACTGTGCTGAGAAGATCCCTTTTTATCACAGACATGCTATTACAGCAGCCAGCTCTGACATAGTGACAGACACATTTGCAGAAGGCCACTGGTCAGACAGGCCAGGTTCAAGCCTCTGGAGAAATGTGATAAATACAAATATCTGTGTAGAGAGATGATTTTCACAGCTAGACTAACCAAAACAACAACAACAACAACAACAAAAAACAAACAAAAAAAAGGCAAAAACCAGCCTGAAAGAAACAGGGAACCATTTGTGAAGAGAGGAGGGCGGCTTATCACTGTTAAAATACTGTACATTGAATCAATTGCATCAGTGTCTCTTTGATTCCTCATGCTGTAGATGAGTGGGTTCACTCTTGGAGGTACGACTGAGTACAGAACGGCCACCACGAGCTCCAGAGCTGGGGAGGAGCTGGACGGTGGCTTGAGGTAAAGAAATATTGCAGTGCTGACAAACAGGGAGACCACAGCCAGGTGAGGGAGGCACATGGGGAAGGCTTTGTGCCGTCCCAGCTCAGAGGGGATCCTCAGCACGACCCTGAAGATCTGCACGTAAGACAGCACAATGAACACAAAACACCCACAAGCTACACAAAAACTAACCACAGTAACCCCAGCTTCCCTGAAGTAGGAGTCAGAGCAGGAGAGCTTGAGGAGCTGGGGAATTTCACAGAAGAACTGGTCCACAGCATTGCCTTGGTAGAGTGGAACTGAAAATGTGCTTCCAATGTGCAGCACTGCATTGAGAAAACGGCTGGCCCAGGCAGCTGCTGCCATTTTGGCACAAGCTCTGTTCCCTGTAAGTGTCCCATAGTGCAAGGATTTGCAGATGGCCATATAACAGCCATAGGCTATGCCAGTGAGAAGATAATATTCTGATGAAATGAAGAAGAAAAAGGAAAAAAAAAAAGGAAATTAGTCCTTGTGTTCGACAGGGAATTGGTTATGGATTTGGGGACAGTGATAGAGTAGAGATGGAGCCAAGGTCCAGGAGGGAGAGACTGAGAAGAAAGAAGTATATGAGGGTGTGAGGGCAGTGGTCACAGGCTACAGCTGTGATGATGAGGCCTTTGCCCAGAACAGCAGCCAGGTGGATGCCCAGGAAGAGCGCGAAGTGCAAGAGCTGCAGCTCCCGCTTGTCCACAAATGCCAGGAGGAGGAACTTAGTGAGAAAGCTGCTGTTGGGCATTCCCTCCCTCTGGGCACTGGGGACTGTCCAAGGAGGAAAGGATTTGAGCAAAACCCATTCCATTTCATGTAGAAACCCTCCACATTCACTTTCTATGTCTCTGGAGGACTTTGTGTCAGTTCCCTAGTTTGAACTCCAGTTTGTGTTGGCTGAGTGCACCATGAGGCTCAGTGACCTCTGTCCGCGGGCAACAGAGGAGTTAGTCCTGCTCTACAGCAGTGGGAACATGGTGGTGACAGTTCCTGGGGCTGGATGCCCTGAGTTGAATGAAGGGGAGTTAGTCCAGTGACCCAATGGGCATAATCTCATTTACCATTGCAAAAGATGAAATAAACACCATATCCAGCTGCTTCTTAGAGGAAAAAGGGAGGGATTCATCTGCTACTTTCCCCTCTTTGGAGGATTTATCTGTGTTTAAATCAATCAGCATGTTAGGGAAACTGTTCCATCCAGTGTCCTTAACAGGGTTCGACTCTAGGTTTCCGCTTTATGCAGAAGATACAAAATAATTCTTGATAAGATGATGTGATTAGTATCACAGCTCGAGCTGGGTGCCTCCTCCGAGGGACCCCCCAATGGAAAATTCGCTGGGTATTTATACCCCTACGGGTTAAGTTCTTTGTCCATTCTCCGATTTGTTGCACCAATGGTTGCTCGACAAGTAGTAGCTTCTTGTCTCTTGGTTGGTTTCCCCGTTGTGTCCAGGTGGAGCTATGGTACTCAGTGGTCATTGCTGAAGCTGCTTTGTTACTTTCTTATCTCCTTGTTCCCTCCTTGTTCGAACTGGCTCAAACAATTTTGGGAAAAGTTCAGCCATGTGCAGCCTTAGGCTTCAGTAAATGTAGCTACTAGTGCTAAGCAAATGTTATTATATCCAACAGTCCCTCCTTTTGTTTTCTGTGGGCATCCCTGCCCTCTTAGAATTGTTCCTGTTCGAGCATTCTCTGGTATCCTTGCATAGAACGCAGTAACATCTTTTGTAAGCAATCACGTACACAGGTAGTAACCCAACATGCCAATAACAGTATGATTGTTACTGGTAGTAACATCTTAATTAGGGAACCTTATAGGCTGCTCAACCACGAGGAGAGTCCCTGACTGGTGGACACATTACTTGTCCACTCACCCTCTAGGGTATGATCTTGTGTTCCTTGGTAGATTAGGGTTTGAGCTACCTCTTTCGGTGCGACCATGTTCTGGGGCTTGGGTGGCTTTTAGTTCTAGTTTTAGCATAATCTCAGGCTCCGTTATGGATAATTTGGAGTGGGACATCCGAATAGTAAGTAAGCTTATTAGCAACCTAATCATTTTGATAATTTGAATAGAGTCGTTAGTTAGCCGATACTGTTAATGCACGTATTCTAGCTTCTATAGCCCATGGTTGATGTAATGGGCAGGAACAACAGCAGTTAATATGTCCCGCTGCCCCTGGCCTAGTTACACTTCTCCAGCTCCAACCTTGAGAGTTATTTATCCACTGGCCTCGGTAACACTGGTCACACCAACAAGGGCCACAATTATTACATGTCGCCCGGAGCCACCCGTGTTGGTAAAATCTCAGTCCTCCCCCCCTTGGAGCAGCCTTCAGGAGGAGGGCACTCCTGTAAGGGTGATGAAGACACCAGTGAGGGCAATGTTCTTTGTTCATGCTCTGAGACAGTTGGCTCGGCCAAGCAACTGGCAACTCACGTGTCCATGTGGCCCTGGAAAGGAAACAAGAGCGGCACATACTGGGAATTCCTTCAGTTTTGGGGAGCTGCAATGGCTTTATCTTCCAGGGTAGAGGTCCCGCTCTCCTGGGAAGGTGGTGATTTCTTGACATGGGAATGATGGATCCAATGATCCTTCCCCGCAACCTTTACAGCAAAATAAAGGTTAATAATACTGTATAGGGGCCCTCCCCTTTTGGTTCAAGTTCATTTTTTCTGCTGTGTACCTTAAGCATACCTTACCTCATCACCAGGTTGAGTATTATGTATCTTGATTTCCGTAGGTACGGCCTGAGCCCATTGGGCTTGGTTCCATGCAAGTTAACACATATTTGGTTAACCGCTCATCCCCGTCCAAGAGGCTGGTCTTTGCTGGGATATAAGTCCCAGGTACAACTAACCGTCGTCCAAACAAAACTTCCACTGGGGACAACCCTACTGGCTGTCTTGGGGTAGTTCTAATTTCCCACAAAACTAAATTTAGAGCTATTGGCCATTTAAGATTGGTTTGTGTACGTACTCATGCTAATTTAGCCTTAATGGTTCTATTCATCCTTTCTACCTGCCCCGAGGACTGAGGGTGGTAGGGTGTATGTAATTCTCTATGGATTCCTATCATTTGATATAGTTTTGCTAAGATTCCAGCTGAAAAAGGAGAACCCTTGTCCAAATTTATAGATCCTGGTACTCCATGTCGAGGAACAATTTCCCTTAATAGAGCCTTGTTTGCTGTGGCTGTATCTGCCTTGCGAGTAGGAAAGGCTTCTACCCAACCACTTAGCTGGCTGACGATCACAAGAAGGTGTCTGTAGCCTTCAGCAGGTGGGAGATCAGCACGATCGATTTGTAAGCATTGGAAAGGGAAATATGCCCACAGGCAACTTCCTTCCTCAGTTTTTGGTTGAGTATCATTAAACCTCTGGTGCATCACACAGGTGGTGGTTACGCATTTTGCAACAGCATAAACTTCCAGAGCTGCCCAGTTTTGTAAGATTTGTGAGGCGATAGCTGATGGTCCTCCGTGTCCATGTTCATGGTGCCACCTAGCTATGGGGAGTACATACCTCGCTGGAAGGATGGGTTTATTACCTATGGTCCAAATTCCTTCCTCATTTGAATTGGTTCCCATTTTCTCCAATTTTCTTTTCCCTTCTTTGGTATATCTTCATAGATTTTTTTGCTGAGCTTAATATGTTTGGCCATTCTTGTGTGAGTCTATGTTAATTACAGAAAAGGGTTGTCGGGTGGCTGCTTTAGCTGCTCTGTCTGCTAGATTATTCCCTTGTGCCACATCAGATACTTCTCTTGTATGGGCCGGGCAATATATAACGTCAGTTTCTCTAGGGAGTTCAACTGCCTTTAACAACCCTTGCACTTCTTGTCCATTAGCAATCATCTTCCCAGACGATGTAAAGAATCCTCTCTCCTTCCACAGCATTCCTGTAGCATGACATACCCCAAAAGCTCATTTAGAGTCAGTATAGGCGTTGATCCACAGGTTTTCTCCCAACTTCATGGCTTGTGTAAGAGCTGTTAGTTCTGCCCCTTGAGCACTAATGGATGGGGGCAAAGGACCAGCTTCGAGGACTTCGAAGAGCCTGGTAACAGCATACCCTGAACATCGTTTTCCATTCAGGTAGTAAGATGAACCATCAGTAAAGAGGGTTAGATCCGGATTTTCGAGAGGTACCTCTTTAAGGCCCTCTCGGGGTTTACTGGAGCTGATAATCACCTGTTCACAGGAGTGGTGTCATGCCTCATCTTTGGGTAGAGGCAATAGTGTAGCTGGATTTAAAACGTTGCACCTTTTTAGGGTTATGTATGGGAAAGCGCGGAAGAATGTCGAGGAGACAGGTGATGGAAGCTAGCCAGACCGTTCCATGGGAAAAAGAGCATCAAGAGGACATGTTGACCCATAGCCATGTAGCTGGGCCTATGCCAGTGTGGTGTGCACCTGGGCTTTGACTCGAGATTAGCGATGAGCTCAATGTGCCCACTGCGCATGTGTATAGTACACAAAACCCACGTACAGTGCCCCCCCGGCGTTCCTCGCCATGGACCGACGCTCAGCGGTGCCAGGGACTCTCCCGCTCCTTTATTGCCTCGATCGGGAAATCGCTGGGGAACCCCCGCTCAGATGCAGAGGTAATAAACACTCAGCATTGACCTTAGTGTGCCTTGTGTTTGTGTATCTGTTCCTGCCGGGAGTCCAGGCGTCGCCCCCGCCGGACCCTTACAGGTTACGTTATCTGCATGTAGAATCATAAGTTCATATCGGTGGGCTCTCTGTGGTGACAGTGGCTGGGTAGCATTTTGCGTTAGCAATAACTCTACTTCAAGAGGTACGTACACAGTCATCAGATGGCCCACAACTACGGGCCGCGCCTTCTCGATAATGGCTGCAGTTGCAGCTATTGCTGTAATGCACCCTGGGGTGCCTTTAGCTCCTGGGTCTAACTGGGTTGAGTAATAGGCTACCGGTCTGCGATGAGGGCCTAACCTCTGAGTGAGCAGTCCGCTTGCTACTCCTTGTCTTTCATGGGCAAACAGTTCAAAGTCTTTACTGTAATCTGGTAACCCTAATGCTGGAGCCAAAGTCAAGGCCTTTTTCACAGATAAAAAAGCTTTTTCTCGTTCTGAACCCCAGGCCAGTGGCTCCGCCTCTTCTCTCTTTCTTGCCTGGACCAGGGGTTTAATAATTTCTCCTAGTCCAGGAATCCATGCTCTGCAGAATCCTACAGCCCCTAAAAATCCCCTTAACTGTCTCTTAGTTACTGGGCATGACAACTCAAGAATTGCTTTTACTTGATTCGGATCAATTAGTCTCTGTCCTTTTTTCAAAATAAAAGCTAAATATTTTACTTCCTTGACACAGCTGAAGCTTGGATAGGGATGCACGATGCCCTTTTTCTGCTAAGGCAGTACATAAGAAAACAGTGTCCCTCAAAAACATTTCCTAATTCCTACTGGCTAACAATATATCCTCTACATATTGTATTAGCACGGATTCTTTTTGAAGCCCAGTGTCTTCCAAGTCATTTTTAAGTATTAGTGAAAAAATAGTTGGAGACCAGTAAATCCCTCTGACAGTCGTGTCCAAGTTAACTGCTGTCCTTTCCAGATAAAGTCAAAGAGTTCTTGACTATCTTCAGCTATCGGTATACTGAAAAAGGCTGCTGTTAGGTGAATTACAGTGAAACACGCTGCCCAATGGGGTGTTCGTAACAATATAGTTGAAGGGTCAGGAACCACTGGCTGAGGAGCAATTACATATTGATCACTAGCTCTTAAGTCTTGTACAAATCGACGCTCTGGGTCACCATCAGAATCTAACCTATTCTTTCTAACTGGTAAAACTGGGGTATTATACGGAGATTCACAGGTTTGTAGAATACCTGATTTTAGATAATAGTCTATCTAGTTTTGGATACTCCTTTCCGCCTCCTGTGGAATAGGGTATTGTTTAACCACAGGGGGAGGTCCTTCCTTTGTTCTAATTGAAACTGGACTGGCTGACTTTAACAGGTCTATGTCCATCCCCAAGCGGCTCCACAATTTGGGTGGGACTAATTTTAATTCAGGTGGAACTGGTAATTCTGTTATCCTTTTGTCCCCCATTTCAGCCAAAATACATGATCCCATAAAGATTAACTTTACCCCTGCCTGTTGGAGAGAGATTTGAGTATCCATAGTTTGTAGTAAGTCTCTTCCTGAGAGACAAGAAGGCGAATCTGTAGAAATTACAAAATGACCCCATACTCCCTTCTCTCCAGTCGTGAATAGCATAGGCTTGGGCAATAGTCATTCCCCTTTCCTGGTTACCCCCTGTATTATAATTCTGTCTGATGATTTGTGTCCCTTGGGCTCAAAATTCAAAGGGAAAGAGTAGCCCCTGTATCTACTAAGAATGGTACTTCATGCCCTCCAACTTTTCCCATCACTTGACCTTTAAAATCCAATGCTGTATTCCATGCATTCACTCCCATTTCCACAGGACTCCCCAGGTCCCCTGCCTCTTGTCATGCTTCTGAAAGTTGTGGCCTGTTTCCACTCCTGGTCCCTCGTTGTAATCTGCCCCTTCCGTGGGGTCTTAGGGGACATTCTCGTTTCCAGTGCCCTTGCTCCCCACAGTAATGGCAGTGTCCTCTCTGTCCTGGTTGCCTGTCTCATACATTCTGACTCCACCTTCCTCCCCCAGATCTTCCCCGGCCTCTACCCCTGTTCCCTGGAATTCCCTCTCTCAGTACTGCTGCTAGCATACCCACTCCCTCTTTTCTCTGTTGCTGTTTCTCCTTAGTTTTTTCCTCTTCCCTTCCATTATATACAAAGGTAGCCAAGCGCACTATTTTGTCCGTGGATTTTCCTGGCCAATTGGGAACATGCTTGGAGAAATATTTCTTTTATATCTGCAGATGTTAGGTCTATGTAAGTAGAAGCTACTGGGGGTCTGTTAGCCTCCACCTCTGGGTCAGTCCCTCCCCCAAACATTCTAATTTGCTTAAACATTCTGCACAGAAATGCCGAGGAGTGTTTGTCAATTTGTTGTTGACACTCCCAGATCTTAGACCAACTGACAGTTCTCTGTCCAGCCAAATGTATGGCTTCCTCTCTACCCTATTTAGCTAATTGTAACTGCCAATAATCTGCTTCTATGTTATAATCGCATCCGGGATCCGCAGACGGTCATGCCGTTCAGGCAGCCGCCACTCCTCCCTGTTCAGCCCAACGACAATTTGTGTCTAGAATCACATGTTTCTCATCAGGAGTGAATAGGGCTTCAAGAAGCATCTGCACATCCCCCCAGGTGTGGTCATATGTGCGAAATATTCCCCTTACTACTTGCAAAACTTTTTCTGGGTCCCCCCTAAGCCTGGGAGTTTGTTGACTCCATGCAATCAAATCTTGGGGCCCCCAGGGTCAGTAAACTCGCGCAGTAGCTACCCGAGGTACCCCGTCCAGAGCTGGCGGGGCCACTCCTGGCACAGGATCGACTTACAAAGGGGCTTGAAAGGCGGAGGTGGAAGCCAAGGGGGGGGGGGGTATAGAGAAGCTGAAGCAGAGGGTAGTGCATAGGGTGGAGTGGTTTCCACACGTATTTTAGCAGCTACACTACTTAGAGTATTCTGAGAAGAAACATTTCTCTTGTTTTTAGATGTCTCCATTTTTCTAGCGAATGCCCAATTATCCCGTACATACCAATATCCATTTGTCCCAGGAATCTGTCTTCTAGATGATGTCATAAAAAAGGGCAGTTCTTGTTGGTCAAAAGTCCCTTGCGGTGGCCACCGTTCAGCTGGGCTGCCTTCCTGGGTAAGGAGGGGCCAGTCTTCCTGGCACAAGGTCACTAGTTTCTTTTTTCCTAACCATCAGTCTTTCTCCATTTTTCCAGTACCTCAGCTAAGGGCATCCCCTTCTCTACACCAGGTATGTTTCCCATGTGTATTGGACTCTTGTGGTGTGCCTTACGCTGATCAGGCCACACACTCCCCCTTCCAGCCAGATTGAGATGGGACTCGAACCATCTAAAATCCCGGAGGTGGGACTTGAACCCACTCAAATCCCAGAGCTGGGCCTCAAACTCACTCTCCCCAAAATTTAGATGCGGACTTTTAACACACGCCAGTCAGTACCTCCCGTCACCAAAGCTCCTAGGTGAACTCACCCAATGCCGGCTGTTGGAAGTTTGGAGAGAAGAGGATCAGATGGTGGTTACCTAGAGTCCCATCTGGGGTGCCAAACTGTTAGGGAAACTGTTCCATCCAGTGTCCTTAACAGGGTTCGACTCTAGGTTTCCGCTTTATGCAGAAGATACAAAATAATTCTTGATAAGATGATGTGATTAGTATCACAGCTCGAGCTGGGTGCCTCCTCCGAGGGACGCCCAACGGAAAATTCGCTGGGTATTTATACCCCTACGGGTTAAGTTCTTTGTCCATTCTCCGATTTGTTGCACCAATGGTTGCTCGACAAGTAGTAGCTTCTTGTCTCTTGGTTGGTTTCCCCGTTGTGTCCAGGTGGAGCTATGGTACTCAGTGGTCATTGCTGAAGCTGCTTTGTTACTTTCTTATCTCCTTGTTCCCTCCTTGTTCGAACTGGCTCAAACAATTTTGGGAAAAGTTCAGCCATGTGCAGCCTTAGGCTTCAGTAAATGTAGCTACTAGTGCTAAGCAAATGCTATTATATCCAAGACACCATCAGCCCTCTCTCAAGGCAAGGGAAGGTGGGAGTGACCCGGCCCGCTGCAGAGGGCTTTGTCCCTGGCCTCACACCAATTTACCATGCGTGCTATTTTTCCAGGCTCTATTTGGATAACAGAGGGTGACAAGCTCTGATGTACACCTTCTTCCATAGGTGAAGGTTCAGCATTTTCACACTCTGTTCTCCAGAAGATGAGGGGGAGCAGATGAGTCTAGCTGTGCACTCGGTTTTCAGATGCCTACATCACATGATGTTTTCAATGGCAGAAATCCTTGGCTTTTCCATTGTTCTCCATGTGAACGCTAGGGAGTCATTAGAGGCAAAAAGGCTGACTGAAATCTAGTGCAGACTCAGGAGAACTGGTGTGTCCATTAGTCTTGTTCCCAGCTGCCCTCTGCTTGCCAGCTCTCTCATTACAGCATGATTGCACTCAGATGTTACTCTGAAAAAGAATCTGGACTGTGCAGAGAACAGAGAAGTCCCGTTTCAAAGTGCACATCTCTAAAGTTCTCTCTCTTTCTCAGTCAAAATGGGGAGAGAAAGTTAGAGAGGGTTTGAAAGAGCTCCTGGCTCAGATGACCAAACCAAAGACTGCCAGTTCCCAGAAGGACCCTACAGGAGAGCTGTGCTGCTCTGGAGTGCTGCTCACAGCCTGCCAGGACAGTCCAGGGAGAAAGTTGGGTGTCCTGAAGGTGGATCTCCTTAAGCGGGAGTGGGCTCGTTCCCCAACCCCATGCACTGCATTGCCCAGAGCCCCACTCATTAGAGAGGCAGTCGGGCATCTCACTACCATGAAGATACCTGCATGGAAGGATCCCCAGGGTCAGTATCTGAACTGCAGCTGAATTCTACTCCTTTTATCCCCAGAGATCCTGAAAACAGTAACCCAAGCAGCCCAGACAGGTGGAGAAACAAGGAGAGTCACCATGATCCTCCTACAGAAGGAGGCAAGGGGAAACAGAGACAGATGGCCACTAAGGAAAGCCTTCTCCTTTCCTAGGTGTACATGCCACCTGCCAGACAATGACATTGCAGGCCAGTCACTCTCAGCGCCTTTGCCTTGTGGCAGGAAATGGGCATGTCACAGGAGAGAGGCTGCAGGTCTGCTGCAGGTGTGGATGCAGAGGAGGCAACTCATGCCCTAGACCTCATGGCCTTGAGGGCAGGGGGCTCTCCTGGGTGGGAGGGAAGACAAGGGTGCTTGTTCAGAGGAAGGTGTCTGCATTGGAGAGGCCAAGGGGAGTTGCCTGTTAGTCTCTGTTAGTCATTGCCCCTCACTTCCTGACTCCATCTCCACTGCCTTGACTTGTTCCTGCTTGGAGCTGTTGCTCTGTCCCTGTGTCTTCTCCCTGTCAGTGCTCATGGGCCTCATCCCACCCTCTGTGCATGCCATTCTGCCCTACAGAAACCTCCCAGGCAGGACAGTTTCCAGGAGCATCTCTGTGTTTGCAGTTGCTAAGAGGCAGTTCAGAAAAGCTCTGATGAGAATGATGATAACTGCAAAGGAGATGTTGGTGCTGCCTGGATGGAGAGGGAAGGGAGGAAATGAATGGGCTTTCTGAGGTTCCTCACAGACCTCTTGATCTTCAGAGTAACATTTTAGGAGTCTCATTTCCATGTGAGCTGTGAGCAGCCCTGACCTATGCAGTACCCTCTCTACAGGAGAATGAACCTGCCCTGCCAGGGGTTGCTCCTTCCACCCAGACCTCTCCCTGCTGCACCGTGGGGAGTTCCCTGGGCAGGCTGAGTGCTGACCCTTGCATGCAGCTGTCACTGCTCCAGGCACACATACCCCAGGGCACAGGGACACTGCTCTGAATGGCAGCCCCGTGCAGATATGTGTGCACATCCTGGCTTCATGCCCCTGCAGCCACCCCTGGGAGAAGGTAATGGTGAGGCCTTGTCCCTCTGATGGTGTGGCAGGGAATCCCTGCTCTGGAGCATGTCCTCCTCCTCCTCCACGCCAGAGAAGCCGGGAGAGCCATCCGGACAGATCCCATAAGCTGTGGAATGTGCCAGGTTTAGAAAAACCCTCTAGGAACCAGAGTTGCGTTGCCCTGTGGCCAGAGACTTACTGTGTTAAGGCCTGTGAAGGTTTTGTTCTCCAGTGAGCCCTCCTCCCACTCCAGACTGCTTTTAACTTCTCACAGATGTGTCTTGTCTCATCTTGGCCCTGAGACCTGTTGCTCTTTGCAGAGGAGCTGCTCCTGGACTGACCTTTCTCACTATACAGCCTGCCAGGTCGCCATGAGCTCCTTCAGTCCTAGGAGCCTGGCCCAGCTCAGGAGCAGAGGCACAACCAAAGGAGTGACTTTCTCTGCCCCATGGGCTTTCTCGAGATGCCCCTGAGGCTCCCGGGCTGACAGCTCCTGAAAGGCAGCAGGGTCCCTCCTGGAGAATGTACTTTGAAGTAAATTAAAGTAATCACCTATCTTCTCTCTCTAAACTGTGGAGAGAGCAGTGGAGTCCAGCAGCATGATTTCTCCTGTCAGGGTGTCATTGTCTAAGAGAGATGAAACTGTCCCCCTCTGGAAATCCCTATTCCTCCCCAGTTATCAGGCAGGACATGCAGAAAGTGATAGGGAGGGGGTTGTTTTCCCATGTAGGGTAGTGATTCAGATGAGTCGATGCAGGTGTGTCTTTTTTGGTTAGAGGCTTTGGGGCAATGCATCTCCCTCCTGTGCATGCCACAGACCCAGAGGAGGTGGGATTCCTCTTCCCTCAATTCAGGTGCGCACAAAATTTGTGTCTGTGTGGGAGCTCCTTGACTAAGCTCCCATTCTAATCCATGGAGATGGAGGGGAGGAATCAGTTGCTCACACACAAACAGCTGGTGACATCTGAGGTGCCAGAGGTGATCCAAGACATGTTCAAATGTCTTCAAGCTCCTATGGAGCAATTCTGAAAGACCCACATCCTTCTGGAGCATCAGCTACGGCCTAGGAGGGCTGGAGAGGAACTATTCTTGGTGACCTGAAATGACACCAGAGGTGTATGTTTAGGACATCTGAGCCTGCCTTAATCAACCAGTCCCTGGCAGCCTGCAGACCTACCCAGCTGACCAAACAGAGGAGCTCACCGTAAGGAGAGCGAGGTCTCTCTCTAGGCTCCATCAACAATATTTATTGATGTCAACAATATTTATTAAAGCTCAAGTTACTACAAAGCTAAGTGCTCATTGCTGCATTGCAGAGTCCTAAGCTAACTCAGGGCTCTCATTCGAATGAATAAAAAAGGCCTCTAGTGCTGTGTCAGGGGGCCGGGGTGACCAGCACAACCACAGGAAAATACAGCACAGGAGCTACAGGAAAGCCATGCCCTTTTGGATGGGTATTGGACAAACACCTCAGGACATCTCAGAGTGGTTCGATGCCTGTATGCCAACGACTGAATGCTAACACCATGGTACTGAGGCAAGACCCATCCCACCTCCATCCAAGGGTGCTGCAGCAATGGGAGACACTTCACAGCAGGGTCTGCACTCGTGTGTCTGTGTTCTCAAACTCTGATGGTTCTCTCTCCCTGAACCTCACTCACCCACCTGATGACAGAAACAGGGAACATGCTAACAATGATCACAGTGTAGTTGGATTGCAGACTGTCCACTCCCAGGGATGTTCTCAGCAGGACCTACTCCTTCCTGGAGATTGGCTTCACTTCCATCACAGGCCTCACAGTGCCGCTGAGACAGCTCAGGCAGAAAACTCCTCTCCTGGCATGGTTGCACGGCCAAGCTGCGTTTCTGCCTGGCTTTGGGGACTGCAGGGTTTGCTCTCTTAGTGGGAACCTCATTTCATCATGGCATGGTGATCTGCCATTAAGGCCAGCATGTCTCTGCTCTGAAATGGGGCCTTAGCATACACGGGGTCCTTGGCTGTCGTCAACAGGTTTCACCTGGCAATTCTGTGCTCGGCCCTGGTGCCACAACTGAGGTTCTGCAGCCCACATGTACCCAACTGCACTCAGCCTGGGGCACAGGCAGGAGGAGCTGCAGCTCTGTGTGTGGTCACAGAAGTGCTGGCATTGTGGGAATGACTGATTTGTGATAAGACCACTCACACAGCTTGGGCTGCTTCAATGGAAGGATAGAAGCTCTTCAGGAAAGACAGACAGGAAAGAGGAGGAGGGGAATTGCCCTCTGTGTGAAGGAGCAGCTCAGATGTGTGGAGCTCCTCTATGGGAAGGAAGACAGGCTGGGTGAATGCTTGTGGGTGAGGATTAGAAGAGAGGCCAGTAAGGGTGACATTGTGGCAGAAGTTATAAACTGCTACAGCAGGGTGAAGAAGTGGACAAAGTGTTCTTTAAGCAACCTGAGCAAGTCTCCGAAGCAATGATCCTGGTTCTTATGGGGGACTTTAATCTCCTTGGCATTCACTGGAAGGGCAACGCAGCAGGGCACAAACAGTCCAGGAGGTACCAGAGGGGTTGCAGGACAATTTCTTAGCCCAGCTGCCATTATGAGTCACCTGGATCTGTACTTGCAAACTCAGAAGAACTGACTGGTGATGTGACACTCAGTGTCAGCCTTGGGTAATACTGTTTAAGAGATATAACCATACAAATGATAGCAAAGAGTGAGCAATGGGGAGGGAAAGTGCTGTTCTGAAAACTCAGTGCAAGAGGTTACTATTACAAAGTTACAGCTAATTTGTGAAGTAAGAGACTGGCAGGAATAAAATTAAAGAGCTTTAGTTTATCAACAGCATCATCAAGAAGAAGAAGAAATTCTACCTGAACATTGGACTGTTAATGTGATTAGTGGTAGTAGCACTAATTCCAAAATCTTTGAGAGCTGCTGCATTTTTCCTCAGTTCCAAAGATCATCCTGCTTAGATCCTGAAAGGACTACCTCAAACCTCTACAACCTCCTCTCCTCCCAGCTCTTTATCCCCAGGACATTTTCCCATGACTTTATCACACTGTCCACCCTTTATTTTTAAGTTGGGTATAGTTATGGTAATCCCTTACAAAGAAGGGAAGTGCGTGCGCGCGTGCGTGTGTGTGTGTGTGTGTGAAAAAGGTGGCTAAGGTCTGCAGGGGAACAGGAGCAGGCATGGGACAGTGGAGGATGTCTGCGATGGCGACAGCCAAGGCTGGTGGCAAGGCTGAAAGCCCCTGACAAAATTGAGGTCTTTGTCACCTTGGCTATGGCTGCTGTCTCTGCCAACATGGCCTACGAGAAGACACCATTTCCTTAAGGCTCCAGAAGCCTTGTTGCCTTCTCATCTGCCAGGGAGCCCAGGAGGTGTTGTACCATTTTCCTGCACTTGGCATTGCCCCTCCCACCCCCCCACTCCCCAACTGAGGAAGAGCCCTGAGCAACATGTGAGGGAAAAGATCACCCTTCCGACGTGATGGACATTTGTGCTTGACAAAGCATATCAAGGGCTTACTTGGCATTGAAGCCTCCTGTACAGTTTCTTTCACTAACTGTAAGTGGTGCCTCTAATCTTCTACTCTAGCCAGCCTCCAGGGAAGGGCACTTCAGTCTGTAGTTCCCATTAACAACTGCATTGGTAATGGCGCTTGGTGGGACCCATTAATGTGCTAAGAAACCTTTGAGTTTGCTTCTGACTTTAAATTCCTGAGAGGTTTGTTCAATCTCCTTTCAGTGTCTGCACAAATGCACCAGAGGGCTCATTAAACACACACACACACATACACACAAACCCCTAAGGAGCCATGTCTCTTCCCATAATTGTTTTCAGGTCTTCAGGTGTCATGTGGCTAATTGGAGAGCTTTCAGGAATGTGGCTGAAAAAGGAAGGTTTCAATGAGCACTTAATAAGCAGGATCCCTGATTCTTTCTTTTATTCTTTTGTTGTTTTCTTTATTTTTCAGCTTAAAGAATAAGTGTTATCAACATTCTACTACTGGCATTGCTCCAGAGTGTCTCCTAATGAAGTTCAGACATGTAGGAAAAGGAGGGTACTTGTGGTCAGACACTGCATGGACAATCTTCACTCCCAGGTCCTCCATTTCTCCTCTCAGCCACCTGGGACTCATCTAACTCCTTTTTCATTTCTAGCCTTTCTCCACTGAAGTCTGTAGCTGAATGTTACAGCTCATATGAATCAATACCCACCTGCTTTATTTAGAGAACTACCTGCAAACAGATGCAGAAAGATTTGTCTTGGCTGTGAAAAATAATAATAAAAAAATAATAAAATGCATCCCTCAGCTGTACATTAAGATCAAATTGTCTCCACTGAAGGCCACTTTCCACAGGGAATAACCTTGCTGGAAGTATTTTAGATAGAGAGATAGGAAATGATAGTTAGAAACACAGTTAAGGACTTGCCTAATGAGACAATTAAACAGACTACTGAAAGAGGAGACAAGCTTTAAAATCCCTGTAACTCAAAGCAGCAGCTGGGTAGCTGATAGGTGTCTGAATGAGCAAGGAATAACAGGAGGAGGAAAACTGGATGGACAATGCCTAATGGGTATGTCCAGGTAGTCTTCTGAACAGATGACTTTAGAAATGGTTGACTTAATAAGGACGTGCAGAAATACATGAAAGATTAGTTAGAATAAAAACACTGTATAATAGACAGAGCAGTAGTAATGCAAGTACTGGGGAAGATGAATATTTCTTCTCCTGACATTAATACGCTTCCTGGAAATTTCCAGTTTGGCACTATAGGAAAACATTAACTTTTTATTAAAATGATTCAATGATTTCAGGTGGTGAAATGTACCTTTTTTTTGTTTTCTTTCTTTTCTTTTTTTTTTTACTGTTGAAGAATATTCTCCAACTTGCCAGGCAGAGCTCAGTTTCCTAAACATTAAGCATCTAGTGCCAATTTTAGAGGCGCCAGTGTTTCTGAGGTGTTTCCCTGGGACTGACAGCTATCACACAGGACCTAGGGGAGACCAGAGCCCCTCTGGAGCTGAAGCTGGAGGCTGGCAGAGGGTACCAGGGTGTCTGTAGTGGCACCAAGATGCCTGTGTTTCTGTAACTGAAACCCACCCTAATTTTGAAAATTGTCTTCCTTTGCAAACAAAAACATCACAACCCACCCCCAAGTCCAATGTATTAAAAGAGAACAAAAGGAGGAGGATAAGAACACAAACAAAATTAAAAAGGAAAAAATGAAAAGTGTAATAAAACATCTCCTTTGCATCCTGTATTTTTTCTTAATTTCTTTGTTGTTTCATTTTTTGTTGGCATTTTGTATACATCTGCCCTACACCATTAGAACCTATTTTTGCATCATACACAGAGCCCAGTGTCACCATAAACACTTCCTGCCCAGGACTGTGCATGCCAATCATCACTTTTGGTTCAGAGAGAGTCATACTCCACACACTGAGAGGATGCACTCACTCAACTGATAGAAACAGGGTGACTAGCTTGGAGGTGGGGGGGGGGGGAGTTCTATTTTGAATAGCCAAATTTGCAGTCATCTCAACATATCTGTGTTACAGTGACTTCTTAAAGTGGTCTCTAGAATATCAAGCCCCACTTCTGCTCACTCCCTGCAGGGTAAATGAAATGTGACTCCATTTTAGGTGGAGGCAGGGATGAGACCGATCTCGTTCAATGTTGGAGATCTTCAGTGCAGATGTCTGTGTCAAACCGAGTTGACTAGACTTCCCTTTCTAGTCAGCAGAGAGAAATAAGTGGCCTCAACTGAGATGTCTTGTTGTACCATTCCTAGTGACCAGCTAATGCGCCACAAAGGCCTGCTGCACGTCCTGGGTCACATCTCCCAGTCGCAGGTGGGTGCTTCAGCTTCCCCAGGGTATCTCAGACAGCAATAGCCACCTCTGTGTGTGCAACAGAACGTAGATTTTAGTAGAAAGTTGAAATCTATTCAGTAAGGAACTCTGTCTAATAGCTGAAAAAGTCTTCATTTTCAGAATTCCAAGGGAGTTTTTAAAGTAAATTCTCATCACTTTTTCATAGGTTTCTATTGACAACACCATAAGCATGCACTAGCAAGCTGATTACCCTCCCTCTATGAGGATATATAGAGAGATCTATATATACACGCACAAACATATATATATATATATAGCCATTTACCAAAATGAACTTCCTACCTTGATTGGAGAATGAAGAACTGTTGAGTTGAGAAACACTGTTCAGAGGAACTTCTATTTTTGTATTGACATATATGTGTAGCTCTGCCTCTCTGTCTTTTATTTTTCCTCTACCTATTCTGTCTTTATGCAGCTCACAAAGGAAAGATTCATTGAACCACAGAAATTCTGGACATCACCTAGTCCAAACACCCCACTCAAAGCATGATGAGATAGGTAAGATTGCTCAAGGATTTCCCCCCCCCCTTCCCCTCCCGCAAATAAGTATCATCTGCAAGTGTGCTGAAAGTGCATGCTATCCCATTATCCAGGGAATTAATGAATTAAGCCATTCATGGTCCAATGCTCTTGACCAGTTCCCTTGGTCAGTCCATACTGATTCACCAATCTCCTTCTTGTCCTCCCTGTGTTTAGGAATGGCTGCCAGGAGGATTTGTTCCCATCCTTTCCCAGAGACTGAGGTAAGGGTGAGAGGCCTGTAATTCCCCAGATCCTTCTTCATGCTTTTCTTGCAGATGGGTGCAACATCTACCTTTTCCCAGGCATCAGAAAACTCCTGCTCTGGCCCTCCCAAAATAACTGAGGGTGGTGTCCCCCAGTCCTGACCCCTGGGGGACACCGCTAGCTACAGGCCTCCAACTAGACTCTGCACCGCTGATTGCAACCCTCTGAGCTCTGCCATTCAGCCAGTTCTCAGGCCACCTCACTGTCCACTCACCTAACCCACACTTCCTGAGCTTGTCTATGAGGATGTTATGGGAGACAGTGTCAACAGCCTTGCTGAAGTCAAGGGAGACAACATCCACTGCTCTCCCCTCATCCACCCAGACAGTCATTCCATCAGAGAAGGCTATCAGATTGGTTAGGCATGATTTCCCCTTGGTGAAGCCATGCTGACTACTCCTGATCACCTTCTTGTCCTCCACATGCTTGGAGATGGCCTCCAGCAGGAGCTGCTCCATCACCTTTCCAGGGATGCAGGTCAGGCTGACTGGCCTGTAGTTGCCTGGGTCCTCCTTCTTGCCCTTTTGGAAGACTGGGGTGACACTGGCTTTCTTCCAGTGCTCAGGCACCTCTCCTGTTCTCCATGACCTTTCAAAGATGGTGGAGAGTGGCCCAGCAATAACATCTGCCAGCTCCCTCAGCACTCGTGGGTGCATCCCATCAGGGCCCATGGACTTCTGGATTGCCTGTGCCTTGCTGTGTCTTCCCTCCAGGAGCTATCAGGGTGGTTAAAGTCACCCATGAGAACCAGGGCCTGTGATTGCAAGGCTACTTCCAGCTGTCTCTTGAAGGCCTCATCCACTTCTTCCTGATCAGGTGACCTTTAGCAATTGCCCATAATCATGCCAGCCATGTTAGTCTGCCCCTTAATCCTTACCCACAAGATCTCAGCCAGCCCATCATCCACCCCTAGGCAGAACTCCATGCATTGCAGCTGCTCTCTCACATAAAGGGTGACTCCTCCTCCTCACCTTCCTGGCCTGTCCTTCCTAACCAGCCTGTAAGCATCCACTGCAGCATTCCAGTCAGGTGAGCTATCCCACCATGTGTCCAGCATCACAGTGAGATCATAGCCCTGTAACTGCAGACAGACCTCTAATTCCTCCTGTTTATTTCCCATGCTGCATGCATTTGTGTACAGGCACTTCAGAGAGGCATCTGAACATAGCGATTTCTTGGGAGGGGTGCAAGAGCTTTCCCCATAGCCTTATCTTGTAGGCACTTCCTTGCCTGCATGCAAATGCTTGAGACATCCCCACCTGAACCCTGTTTTGCTGTGTTTAAGTCAGGTGTTAAAGATTCTACCCTGCAAAAGCAGCATGATTGCCAGAGTGCACAGAGGTAACCAGTGGGCATTGGAGAATGCAAGGGATTAAGATCTGGTAGAGGAGTAATGTTGGAGAATGGGTACAGGCAGATAGGCTTACCTCTGAGTTTAGAGTGGCCTTTGAGAAGGTAGTAGAAGGCCAGGAAATGCCCCAGGTGCCTTCCGTGAGGCACCTGAAGCTTGGCTATCCTGTCTGGTGAGAGACATGGTTAAGAGGAAGGCCAGTCAGTAGAGACATGGAGGAAAGAAAGGGGAGTGAGATGGGTGCTCTTTTGGAGAGACCAGTGCTTGTTTGAGTTAGATCACTGCAAACTGGCTGGCATCATCTTAGATAAGATTGAGTTAATGAAATGCAAGCTCCCCTTGGAAGAGCTATATGTCACCTCTAAGAAGAAGTGGAAGGTAGTGAGTCCCTTTGTCAACTTGGTGACGCTTTGGGCACCAGAAAGGCAGACAGTTCTGTTATAGGTAAACGCGACAAATTGACAACCACTCGGGCCGGGTTGCATAAACTCCAATTTAATAAAATAATTGAGCAAGTCACAAGTAAGCAAAACAGCGCTGGGCGGCCGGGGAGTCTCCTGCTCCACCAACGGCGCGCGCGATCCCCCCCTCACAGTCTCCTTATATGCGATTCCAGCTCCAGGTATATGTGGCACTTCCTGTAACTTCTGCAGCTGCGCCGGCTGTTGCTAGGGGGTCTTCTTCAGCCTTCTGGTGGTCGTGGGGATGAAGGCTGGAGTCTTCCTCTGCGTTGTGTGTGGTGACCCTCAGGTCATGCATATATTTTACAATTGTGTGACCTCGCCATTGCCATATTAGGCTATCTAAACTAACATCGCCGCCTCGCTGGCTCCACTTAATTGTCTCAGGCAGGGTACATGCCCTTATTGCAGGATGTTGTGGGTTTAGCCCGTAATTAGCGCCTCGTTTCACCGTAAAATCACTTCCCAATTTGATGTAACAAACTAGCACCTATCACAATCCCCCCTTTTTGTTTTGGTCCTTTCTAGTTTGTTCATCAAATCGAACAACAGCCTCCTGTGCTAGGGAGAGCACAGGGTTATGCTTACTCTCATCTTCGTTTAGTTGTTCATATTGACCTCTTATCAACAGTAGGTGGGCGGCTTCGAGTCTGCTTTTTGCTAAGTTAATTATTCTATTTACTATACACAGTCCAAAGGTGAACACAAGTACTAATAAAGCCAATAGACCCGCATTGGTAGACAATAAGGTTGTTAGCCAGGGAGCCTGACTGAACCATGACTTATACCACCCTTGCTGGGCTTCTCTTTCTTTTTTACGTCTTTCAAGGCCTTCTCTCAGCTTTGCCATAGTATCCCTGACAACTCCTGTATGATCTGCATAAGAGCAACATTCTTCTCCTAGGGCTGCACACAATCCTCCCTGTTGTAAAAATAAGAGGTCCATCCCTCTTCTGTTTTGTAACACCACTTCTGATAGTGATATTAACGACTTTTCTAAGGCTGTGATGGATTTTTCTATTCGTTTCAAGTCTTCATCTACAGCCGCCCGTAGGGTGCTAAGGTCTTGCTGTTGCTTCATTAGGGAGGAAATTCCAGTTTCTGCTATAACTAGATTCGGCCCTATTGCTTGAGGAATGGATTGCACACTTTCTTTCCTTATGAAAATTAATCCACCTCTATCGGTCCCGGACTCCCAGTACCGGACTCCCCAGGTCTTTCCCAAAAACCATCCCGGATCTTCTGGATGGGTGATATTTATCACTAAATGTTTACAAGTTCCTGGGGGGGGTATAGTGGGGATTTCCCCGATACCCCAGCTGGAAATCCTTTTTAGGGGGGGGGGTGCACCCAGAAGGCCCCCATTTTACTGATAAAAACTTATCTAACCCTGCTTCTGGAGTCCAATCAGAGGCTATAGTTTCACATCCCCAATAAGCACAATAATAAGAGTTTGGGTAGTTACAGTATCCTCGCCCAGGATTAGAACTAGGACAAAAGTAAAACCCCATATGATTTAGACATGGTTCAATAGGCACCAACTCACATAAAGTAGCAGTGAATGTAGGACTCCCAGGTACATTTCGTACTTGGATCACTGTTTGATCCTCCCACCTTATTAATGACCACTTAAGGGGTTGGTGTATATTATTTTCCCCTTTGATTCGTCCTCCTATTAAGCCCAGCACAATCATCTTCCAGAGGAGTAGTGGACCCATGGCTTGGCTAACGGATATTTTACAAACCCTTAATGCCTTGGAGGGGCGATCCGTGATGCCAAGTGTCTCTGGGACTTTAAAGACTCTGGGCCTTACAATTTTGGGTATCCCTGCTTAGGAAGTGGCTTATCGGCCTCAATCCCCACAGTTTCCATACGTCTCTGTCTCCTCTGCCTACTCTTTTGCTCAGAGCAGCAGGGTGTACCGTCTTCTCGACAGCAGCCGTATTCTTCAGGGGAACCTCCTGTATGAGCTTTTTGGATTTTTAAAGGCCTCCCAGTTCTCCAGAGTGACACTCAACATACGGCACAGTCCACCTACAATTGGTGTTTTCAATTTGGCCTTATGTGATCGGGGTGGTTGGCGTAGGTACAACCTTTCTCTGGTTGTACCCCTTTAGCAAAAGCTTCCCACCATTCCACCGATCTTTTCTTGAGATCCCCTTTAATGTCAAATAGGTCAATTTGCCATAACAAAGGCGACAACTGCCGCTAGGGAGGTACCCGTACTACCA
Source organism: Apteryx mantelli (assembly GCF_036417845.1). Taxonomy (NCBI): domain Eukaryota; kingdom Metazoa; phylum Chordata; class Aves; order Apterygiformes; family Apterygidae; genus Apteryx; species Apteryx mantelli. The sequence goes on along the minus strand of NW_027118792.1, from coordinate 863,959 downwards.
ATGAGTCCACTACTTCTCTTTACAAATCCTATATTCATAACACACAAAGAGATAACAAATACAATGTGAGGTTTTTACAAAATGTGGTCTTACTTATCGAGGTTTCTAGGTTTCTTCTTAAAGGTTACTTTTAAATTGTCCGGGTTTCCAAAGGCTTCCCACGATGTTTCTGAGATCGGCCCTTTAATTCTGCTGGCATGTGTCCATCCTCGCTCTGCGGTGCGAATAGCAGTGTCTGTGGTAAGCAAGACAAGAAAAGGTCCCTCCCAGTGGGGAGTCAAGGATGAGTCTTTCCAGGTTTTAATTAAAACCTTGTCTCCAGGGTTAACTCGGTGAATGGCTACATCCAGTGGAGGCCTCTGTACTATTAGTCCTTTCTTTATCAATTCTTGTCTTCTCTTCATAAGCTCTGTAATATATTTCTGTAATAATCTCTCTTCTACTTTAGGATGTTCTTTCGGTATTTCTAAATCATATGGCATCCCGTATAACATTTCAAAAGGGGAGACTCCTGCGTCAGTTCTGGGCTGAGTTCGTATATTCAACAAAGCTAAAGGTAGACACTTAATCCAATTCATCTGGGTTTCCATCATTAGCTTCGTTAACTGTTTTTTTATTTCCCCATTCATCCTCTCTACCTGTCCTGAACTTTGAGGATGCCAAGGAGTGTGATACTCCCACTTGATTCCTAAAGGATCTAATGTTTCTTTAATGACTTTGGATGTGAAATGTGGTCCCCTGAGTCTATGACTACTACATTCCCATACCGGGGTATGATATTTTCTAACAATATCTTAGCTACCGATTTCGCAGTTGCTCGGGCTACGGGAAAGGCTTCTACAAAGTAAGTTAAATGATCTACTATAACTAATAGGTGTTTATACCTGCCCACTTTTGGGAGTTCTGTAAAGTCAACCTGTATTTTCTCAAACGGCCTCTTGGCTATTGATCGTCCCCCTGGGACTTTTTCTCTGAGGTGTTGCTTGTTAACCTTCTGACAGGTCAAACATTCTTCCACTAGTCTTTTTGCTATGTCATATATTCCAATGCACATATACTTGGTCCCAAACTGGTCTACTAATGCTTGCACTCCCCAATGAGTCTGTCGGTGGAATTCTTTCATTATTCTCCAAGCCACGCCTTTGGATACAATTTCTCTATCATCGGGCAGCACCCATTTACCTTCTTTTTCTATGGCTCCTATTTGTCGTAATTTATCTATTTCCTGTTTAGTAAAACTCATCCTGGTATTTAGCTTATCGTGGCCCTCTTTTCCTTCAGACAATAAATGTAAAGCTGCCTTTCTTGCCTCTTCATCTACTAGATTATTTCCCCTTATGTGGTAAGATGTACCCTTTTGATGGCCCCTAACGTGTACTATCGCAATTCTCCGAGGTCCCCTCAGAGCTTCTAAGGTTTTCCTAATTAATTTTTCATGCACCAAATTCTTCCCTTGTGAATTAATCAGTCCTCTTTCTTCCCATATTTTTCCAAATGTATGTACTACTCCATAAGCGTATTTGGAGTCGGTATATATAGTCCCTATTTTGCCTTTTAAAATTTCTAAGGCTCTAAAAACCGCATATAATTCACAAGCCTGGGCCGACCAGGTTTTGTCTAGGGGCCCTGATTCTATTAACTCTAGAGACTTCCCATCTACAATAGCGTACCCTGATCTGCGTTTTCCTTCAACTACGCGAGAGGATCCGTCCACAAATAATTTTGTCCCCTCTGGTAACTCCTCTTCTTCTAAATCTTCTCTTATTTTAGTCTGGTATTCTATTAGACGCATGCGATCATGTCTTAATTGACCATTGGGTTCCCCATACAGGAACTGGGCTGGATTCTGCAAACTTGTAGTCTCAATTTCCAATTTTGGAGAATGGATTAAAATGCCTTCGTATTTTAATAGTCTGGCATCGGTTATCCATTTTTCAGCTTTTTGTTGTAGTACTCCTCGTATATTATGAGGGGTATATACTTTTAATTCTCCTCCAAAGGTTATCTTTTTAGCCTCTTCTACTAATAAGGCTGTAGCTACAATCGCTTGTAGGCAGGTGGGCCATCCCCGACTAACGGGGTCTAGCAATCTTGACAAATACCCTATAGGTTTCTTTTTCCCTGCCCATTCCTGTGTTAGGACTCCAAAGGCTGTCCCTTCCTGTGTATTGATAAACATGTAGAACGGTCTCTTAATATCTGGTAAACTCAAAACAGGCGCATTCACTAAGTCGGCCTTCAAATCTTCAAGGCTTTGATCATCGGTTTGAGTCCATTTTATCAGCCCATCCACTATTAGTTTTTGATATAAAAATTTTACTTTATTGCTATAATTTTCAATCCATTGTCTGCAATACCCTAATAACCCCAGCAATTGTCGGACCTGTCTTTTGCTCTTCGGGGGTCTTATTGACAATATACCATTTACCCTTTCAGGGTCCAATTTTTTTGTGCCCTTGCTAAGCCAATGTCCCAAATATTTCACCTCTTCTTCCGTAAATTGCAATTTTGATTTCGATACTTTCAATCCCTTTAAACCTAGGAAATTTAACAACTTAATACTCTCATCTCTAACTTCCTCCTGGGTTTTTCCTGCTAAAAGCAAATCATCCACATATTGTATTAGAGTAATTTGAGGATTAGTCTCGTAAGTATTTAGAACTTGCTCCAGGGCTTGCCCAAACAAATTAGGGGATTCTGTAAACCCTTGTGGCAAAACGGTCCATCGGAGTTGTTGTTTCCTATGGGTATCTGGGTCTTCCCACTCGAAAGCAAAAAAGTCTCTACATTCTTCTTTAAGGGGGCATGCCCAGAATGCATCTTTCAGGTCTATAACCGTATACCATTTAGCCTCTGGTGACAACTGACTAAGTATGGTATAGGGGTTAGCTACAATTGGGAACCTGGTAATTGTTCTTTTGTTTATTTCTCTTAAATCTTGTACCAGTCTATAAGTACCATCTGATTTCTTTACTGGTAGTATGGGGGTATTATGGGGAGACATACAAGGCTCCAGTAACCTTTGGTTTATTAGCCTCTGGATTACTGGTCGGAGTCCTTGCCTCCCTTCCTGTGACATTGGATATTGCTTGACTCTAACAGGGATTTCTGGATTCCGTATACTCACTTCAAAGGGAGCAATATCTAGTTTCCCTACTGAGTCTGGGGTATACCAAACTTCAGGGTTGATTTTGGCCTCATCTTCAATAGTAAGGGTGCATAATTTTATAACTAATTCTTGATTCTCTACTTCTAAACTAACTCCTAATTCAACCATCATATCTCGGCCCAGTAAATTATATTCAGCTTCGGGAACTAATAAAAAGGATCCAACACTTAATCGAGAGTCTGATTCTATTTCCACATTCTTAATTACTGGGACCTTAAAGGGTTCCCCCTTAGCTCCTATTACTTGTAGTTTCTCTGGGGATGTTTTACACCCCCAAGGTACCGTTTGGACAGTAGATCTTTCTGCCCCAGAATCCACAAGGAATTCTACTTCTTGTCGCTGGGGACCCAATTTCAGTTTTATCAAGGGCTCGGTTCCTTTATGAGTCCCCAGCAGATAGAGCCCCTGACCCCCCTAATCTTCTTGGAACATTTGCTCATCCTGCATTCGCTTCTTACAATTCCTCTTCAGATGCCCTCTTTTCTGACAATAAAAACACTCAACCTGCCTCAAGTCCCTCGTCACAACTTCTCTGGGTTGTCTTTCTTGGTGAAGTGGCTTTCTTTTAGGTCCGTTATAAGACCTAGGGGGTTGTGCCTGGATTCCTTTCTGCCCTTCTCGGACTGCTGCCACCAGAATCTTTGCCTGCCGCGTATGGGTTTCCTCTTCCCTCCGCACATGCACTTTCTGAGCTTCCCTCAGCAATTCGTCCAGCCCCCTATCTTGCCAATCATCTAGCTTTTCTAGCTTTCTTCTTATATCTGGAAAGGCCTTTGCTACAAACTGTGTTTTCAATAGAGCCTGTCCCACAGGGGTACTGGGGTCTACCCCGGAATAAAGTTGCAGATTTTTCCTAAGTCTCTCGAGCCATTCTGTTGGTGTCTCATCCTTTTTTTGTTGTTCCATGAAGGCCTTATTAATATTTTGCCCCCTGGGAACAGATTCCCTGATCCCCTGAACTATTATGGTTCTCAGATCGGACATATGTGTCCGATGCTCAGCATTTTGATTGTCCCAGTCCGGCCGTTGGGTGGGCCATTTAATATCTGCTGCGGGACCTTGTTGGTGCTGTTGATCCCAAATCCGCATCCCAGCCCTACGGATCATTTCCCTTTCCTCCACTGTAAATAATATGCTTAAGATGGATTGTAATTCCTCCCATGTATAAAGGCTAGGACCTAAAAACTGATCTAATTTTTCAGCCACCCCTAAAGGATCTTCTAATAAATTCCCCATTTCTTTCTTAAAATCCCGTACATCCCCTGAACTCAGGGGCATGGACACAAATCCCATCCCCGGCTGCGGTCCTCCCATGGGGAGTTCTCGCAAGGGGTACAGCTGATCAGATCGCCCACCTCCCCTCGTTTGACTCCTCGTGACCCTTCGGGTTTCTTCTGGGGAACTAGGAGGGTCTAGATCCCGGTCTGGGGTCGTTGGAGAGGGGCTACGAGGAGGGGCTGGTGTTGGGTTTTGAGCCGGAGCTGAGGGAATACAGGGGGGAGGAGAAACGAGAAGTTCCTCCAGTATTTTGCTTTTCTTCCTCGGACCTTTCTCTTTCAGGGTAAATATCATGGTCCGAGTATCTGGTCTTATCCATAAACTAGCATACTCACTTTCTTCTAAACTAAAGGGCTCTTTTGAATTCACATATATTTTTAGAGCCTGACATATCCAATTTTCAAAAGACCCGTATACTGGCCAATAAAGGTGGTCTCTTCTAATCTGCTTCCCACCCCATACTTGCATACAGTAATATACCATTTTTTCTTGGCTTTTGCCTTTTCTGGAGGGCCAGTCGTTCCAATACTTAATCATTAATCCTAAAGGGCTATCGAGCGGTATATCCGGTAACCGTACCGTAAGGCCCTCTATGGGATCAGAAGACTTGCTCTTTTTCTGTCCCATCTTCCGGAGCACCCACCCCAGTCACTTTCTCTCTCCTCGGGGGACCGCACTCACACCACCCGAGTCTTTAACTGCTAGGACGGTTGTCCCTTCGCAGTGGGCGGCCCAGTCGGCCGACGGGTGCCCCGTTTCAGTCCCCTATTACAACTCTCTCTCTTTCTGCAGGGGACCGCACTCACACCACCCGAGTCTTTAACTGCTAGGACGGTTGTCCCTTCGCAGCGGGCGGCCCAGTCGGCCGACGGGTGCCCCGTTTCAGTCCCCTATTACAACTCTCTCTTTCTGCAGGGGACCGCACTCACACCACCCGAGTCTTTAACTGCTAGGACGGTTGTCCCTTCGCAGTGGGCGGCCCAGTCGGCCGACGGGTGCCCCGTTTCGGTCCCCTATTACAACTCTCTCTCTTTCTGCAGGGGACCGCACTCACACCACCCGAGTCTTTACTGCTAGGACGGTTGTCCCTTCGCAGAGGGCGGCCCAGTCGGCCAACGGGTGCCCCTTTTCGGTCCCCTGTTACACAAGGACCCCCTCTCCTGGAGGGTCCGCACTCACACCGTACACAAGGACCCCCTCTCCTGGAGGGTCCGCACTCACTCCGTCCCCTATTACACAAGGACCCCCTCTCCTGGAGGGTCCGCGCTAAGGACCCCCTCTCCTGGAGGGTCCGCGCTCCCCTGGGGACTTCTCACGTGCTCCGGGTATCCCACCCCAACCGAACGGAACCGCATACATATACTCACTCAGTCCTGAGTCTTCGTCCGGATCTTCGTGCACAAAGTTTATGGGGTACTGCAGTTCTTTTGCTTACTTGTCCTGATTTAGGGTTCGGAAATACAGGTTCTGGTAGGGGAACTACCCACTCAGGGGCCATCCGAAGACGGGATGGGGCGCCTCCCCTGAGTCAGAGTCCCGAAACCAGGAAAGCCTGTATCCGAGTCACGGCACCAAATTGTTATAGGTAAACGCGACAAATTGACAACCACTCGGGCCGGGTTGCATAAACTCCAATTTAATAAAATAATTGAGCAAGTCACAAGTAAGCAAAACAGCGCTGGGCGGCCGGGGAGTCTCCTGCTCCACCAACGGCGCGCGCGATCCCCCCCTCACAGTCTCCTTATATGCGATTCCAGCTCCAGGTATATGTGGCACTTCCTGTAACTTCTGCAGCTGCGCCGGCTGTTGCTAGGGGGTCTTCTTCAGCCTTCTGGTGGTCGTGGGGATGAAGGCTGGAGTCTTCCTCTGCGTTGTGTGTGGTGACCCTCAGGTCATGCATATATTTTACAATTGTGTGACCTCGCCATTGCCATATTAGGCTATCTAAACTAACATCGCCGCCTCGCTGGCTCCACTTAATTGTCTCAGGCAGGGTACATGCCCTTATTGCAGGATGTTGTGGGTTTAGCCCGTAATTAGCGCCTCGTTTCACCGTAAAATCACTTCCCAATTTGATGTAACAAACTAGCACCTATCACAGTTCTGTTTTCAGAAATGGATGATTACAGCTAAGGAAATTCACAAAAAGCTGGGGAAATGAATAAGAGCTCTGCACCTGTACTGGACTGCCTAAGTCTGAGGGATCTCATCAGAGAAGACTCACAAGGCATCAGGCTGGCAGAAAACTATAATCTTTGGCTGGTGTCCAGCAAGATCCCAGAGGGGGTCAAGGAATGCAGAACTATGTTAATGCCAAAATCTGCTGACCCAGTAGAACATCTAGATATTAAGAACTGATGACCCATTACCATCAGGTTGATTAATGTGAGGCTATTTTAAGAGTCTTAACAGCAGGGCTGACAAAGGCATCTCTGATTAACAGCTGCCAAAGGGGCTTTATATCAGCCCCCAGGTGTTTGAACATTTCAAGGTGCTTCAGATACTGATTAAAAATGCCAAAAGGGAACACAAGCCTCTGAGAGTTGTCTTCATGGATCTAGTGAAAGCTCTTGACTTGGTGAGTCATCAGCATATTCCTCAGGCCCTGAAACAGAAAGGTGTTGATGAACATGGAATAGGCATCATCAGCTGGACTCAGCTGGAGGTGAAGGAAAGTCAGTCAGATGGTATTAAGATCCTCACCAGAGTAAAACAGAGATGCCATTGCCTCAGTGCTGTTCAATCTGTTAATAGACCCATTGTCATACTGATTAGAAGAGCTGGGAAGAGGGTTTTGGCACAACAGCAACAAGGTTCCAACTGTGGCCTTCACAGATGATCTAGCTTTATTAAGTGACTCCTGGGATGGGATGCAAGGAAACATCACAGTGGTGGAGGAATTTTGTAAACTAACAGGGCTGAGGATGCAAGGTGAAAAGTTCCATGGGTTTTACACTAGGACCACAAAAGACTCGCCTACTATCAGTGATGGTGACCCATGGGTAGTGAGCAGTTTGAAGCTGAACATGATAGAACTGGGCAACTCCGAGAAGCATTTGGGCCTCTGGGTGGACCCTTGGGTTGACCTATCTAAATTGGAGTTACAAGAGAAACTTCACTCCTGGCTAGTAAATATGAAGGGGGGGAGGGAAGCAGAGGGGGGAGGGGGCATGGAAACCACCACAGAAGGTGGAGATTTTAAATACATGATCCCTCAACTGGTGTCTTCAGTGGATCACTCTGATACAAAGGCCATATAGTTCCTTTCCCTTGACTTGGCCATAAGAACAGCAGTGAAGAACTGGTTTCACTTACCTTCCAGTACTTGTGGCTCCTTTTATGCCAGTGCTAGGGATGGCGCCTTGGGGGTTGCGCGGCTGGCAAGTCCAATCCCAAATATACAGGCTCGGAGAGTACACTGAATCACCCACTCCCAAGATAACTTCACCCAGTCAATTGTACTGGAGGAAGGCATCCAAAAGGACTTAGGTATGTGCTATGTACAGTTGTTCCCTCAGGACATGGGCTCTGTGCAGTCCTCTTGCTAAATCTTCAAGGAGATAGTTGGTTCTTGATTTCTTATTGGCCTATTTGATCAGTAAGTTTAAGGTTCAAGGTGTGCTAAGTGAACCTTTAGCCTTCCACTAAAGCAGAGCAAAAGTCTTCACACAGATGCTTAAGTTTGCTTAGTATTCTGCATCTCTCTTTCTGCCTTAATAGCTGGTTACTGGGCTGGAGAGATTTGTAGGGACAGATTACACACCTGAAGGAGTTGAAGACCAGGTTTTCCTAGATAGCTTTGATTGCACCAGGCTTCACTCATCTGGGACTGAAACAGGGTAATGCAGATTGTGGCACTGTTCTTATGACATCATCACAAGTTTGTGAGGGTAGAGAGAAAAACTAACAAATCCAACCTGGAAAAGATACCATGGTTTAATTCCTGGTTGAGTAAATAGTCCAATGCCTTGTCATCTAAGTAGTGAGAAGGTGAGCCAGGATCTGAGGGCAGCCACAATGCAAGCCAAGCAAAGACCTCACCATTAGGGTGCAGTCCCAAGGCACCAGAGGCAGGTGAACAGAGCAGGGTAGTGACAGCAACAGGTCCTATTGACAGGCCAGTGATAGTCAGGAAAGGTGGGATTAACAGGCCCAATTCAAGGTCCGCACAGGGATTCCAAGCAGCACTTCAGGAAGAGGGTGAGAGCAGAACCCCCTAAGACAAAATTCAGGAAGGCCTGAAGGCCTCAGCCTGAATTGAAATGGAGGCTCTGGTCAGAGGGAGTGGGTGGAGGCCCCAGGTGAGGCTGGTCAGGGCAATTAAGGCCTCCTACTGCACTCAGGGCCCTAACAGCAGCCTTACCTCACAGCAGTGTGTGTTGTCAGCCCTTACAGGGGCCTGTGTTTTGAGGGGGAACTTGCTCTGGAAAGCCCTGATCTTGGCTGCAGCATGCACTTTGTCCACTGGTTCCCAAGGGTGCTCCTCAGGTCCATTGCCGTGCCAGTCAAGGAGATAGGAAGTTTCCCACAGAGGAGTTCAGAGACTAAACTTCACCTCACTTGCTGTTGTGGTTGCCCTTGTGTCATGACCACAGGTGGGGGAGTAGCTGGCAGTGGAAGGGGTCTGGATGATTAGGCTTCAGGAGGGAGACAGAAAAACAAGGTGAATCTTCAGGGACTATGGGAGCTCCGTGTGGGAGGTAACTGCATTGATTTGGTCACCAATGGTGAAAGGCCCCAGACAGTGATGGTCCAGCTTGCCAGATAGTCAGGTAGCTGCATGTGCTCACTGAAAAGCCACACTTGATCACCAGTGGGAAAGGCTGTGGCTGGGTGACACTATCTTCCTGCTTGTCTGTTGTAGGCAGTTTTGACTTTGTCCAGCTGGGTTATGAGGAGGGCATGTTGGGACTTGTGCAAGCAGGTCACCAGCTGCAGGTAGATGGGAAGCTGCTGGTGTGGATGACTTTCAGGGTGGAACCCAAACTGAGCAACAAATGGGGTCTGCTGATTGTTATAAGCTTACTCCGAAAATGGGAAGAGGGTGGCACAGTCATCTTGGAGAAAAAGACTGTATTGCTTCAGGATCTGATCCACTCAGTGACAACTGCTTGTGTCATGGGTCACCAGCAGACCTGGATAATCAGATGCTTTGTGTTCCCGGATGCCCCCCTCCATGTCCAGCTGCAGGTGCATCATGGCGTCATTGGAGGACCCGATCTCACAGTGGTCCCTATGGCTGGGTCCGAGACAGCAGGTTCTACAATGAAAGGCCAGCTGGGGTTTGGGTGGACTAGGAGCAGGGCTCTGGTGAATGCCTATTTTAATTCCTCGTGCAGTCTGTGGCACCAGTGGAAGCTGCAGCGACGCAGGAACTTGGGGCTGAGACTGTGCTGTGATGAGGGCACTGCTAGGATGCAGAGTTGCTGTATTTGGTACCACTCTCGTGCAGTTCCATTGCTTGGTCACTGCCCTACAGAAGGTCACTGCAGGGCTCATTTCAAACACAGGCATGGCAGCCATGCAGCCAGACAGCTGTTGGTGTTGTGTGGCACGAGAAACACAGGCCTTTCTAGAGCCACCCCTGTGGGGTGCTGTAGCTGGGGAGCAGTTCCATGACGATCCCAGGGCTGACCCTTACCCTCACCCTTTGAGTAATGCCTGCCTGCAGGGAAGTGAAAGGATTCCCATTTCCTGTAAAGTCTAGGGTTGTGCTTCTGCAACCAGGGCAAGCTGAAGATGACTGGAGAGAAGGCTGTATGCCAGATGGGGCAGGACTACCATCTCAGAATGTCCAGGTGTCATAGTTATGGTCAGAAGAATGGATTCATGGGTAACAGACCCCCCCCCCCCCCGAGACTCATCCTATCTACTGCACTGACCATATTTGGGATCAGCTATGGCTGGGTGAGGCTGTGGGCACTCTGGACAAACTCAGAGGCCACAGGAGTGTGGCAACCCCCCAAGTCCACCAGAGCAGTGGTTTGGATTGTGTGCCCATGAGGGAGGGCAATGATAAGGGGTATGGTGAGGTGCAGCTCTAGGACATGCACCTGCAACCATCCTCCCTTGGCACCAGTAGGAGCAGGAGATTTGCTGGTGCGGTAAGGAGTGTTAAGGGGGAGGAGGTGAGGAAAAGCATGGCTGGGCTTCCCCAAGGGACCCACTGCACTCTCAGGCATTCCATGAGGTGCCTGTCCACAGAGAGAGGCAGGTCTGAGAGCTGCCTCAGGCTCTGGGGAGGATCCACCCTGGCCATTCTTCCCACCCTACAGCCCCAGCCAACTTCCTCACTTGTAGTGGACAGTCAGCAGCTGAGTGACTACCTTGCTGGAGCTCTGACAGGGGAAGCTCAGCCACAGCTGCACACTGACAAGCCACAAAGAGGTCCTCAGGGTCTGCAGAATAAGCTGCTTCTGCTGCATGAAGGGAGTAACCCAGTTTAGGGCCATCCTGGAGAGCCAGGAGATGACAGCTGAGCAGCTGATATGTGTTGGGAAGGGCTCTGAGGAAGCAGGGAGCATTAGGGTCACTGGACTAATGAGCCCCCTTCCCTTGCTTAATGCTCATGAAAGGGTTCAGTGAGCTGGGGAGCAAGGATGCTCTGGGAACAGGGGAAGCCAACATGACCTGCAAGCCTGTGATGTGCCAAGCCTTAATAGAGCCCCTGAGCAGAGTGGGTGGGTGGAGGCCCCAGATGAGGCTGGTCAGAGCAATGAAGGCTTCCAATGAAGGCCTCTTGTGCACTCAGGGCCTTGGCTGTCTCCAGCTAATCCCTGACTAGGGGAAAAGGCCTGGTGGAATCAGCAAGGAAAGAAGAGCGAGCCTGTTGAGCTTGACTCTAATTTGGCACGGCAGAGAGATGTAGGAGGTGCAGAGGAAGCAGGAGGCCCTGTGGAAATGCGGTCCATGCTGTGGCTGGGGCACCAGTGAAATACCACTCTTGTGGGGAGTTTTTTGTTTGTTTATCCCCAATGCCCCAGTGAGGCTGGGGACAAGCCCCCAGGGGTTC